>NW_010972909.1:957147-1078844 GCF_000737465.1 Haliaeetus leucocephalus
GGGACGGGGCGGCTGGGCTTCCTTCCCCCCGGTGTCGTCCCCCCCGCCGTCCCTTCCCCGTACCCCTGCTCGTCCCGGGCAGGCTTTAAAGCGCCGCTGCCACGTTCAAGTGAGCAGAAAGGCGTGGCGTGGCGTGCACCGGCTCCGCCGCAGCCGCCCGCTGCCACCGCCGGCTCCCGGGGCCGCTGCTGCCCGAGCGCCTTCGCTCCGCTCCGGAGGGTCGGTACGAGGCTCCGCCGGGACGGACTTTGCTGCTGGGAGGGGGTGAGTCGCTCGGTCGCGGGGCCGGGCTGCGCTGTGCCGTCCGCCCGGCGCTTTCCTCCCCCTTCCTCCCCCCCAAGCCCGGGGCCGGCCGGGCCTCCGGGGCCGGCTCCGGGGCTTTGGCAGCCCCGTGTCCCGGCAATCGCGACACGTCGGGGCGGTCGGCGCTGCCGTTACCCTGGGCGGGGAGAGGCAGCCGGCGGTGGGCGTCGGGTTAAATCGCGCATCGCGAGGGTGATGTGTCCCGAAACAGGCGGTCAGGAGAGGTGTCAGGTCTGATCGAAGTACAACCCCCCACAAATGGGAGACAGGATCAACAGTTACTTCAGGTCTCGGTGGAGTAGGAGGAAGAGTGAAGCAAAGGATGCAGGCGTTTGGGCGACAAAATGCGAAACATTTATGAATGATACTGTGTGATGCGGTTGCTTTTGAAAGCAGGGGTCTGGACCCAGGCCATAACTCCCCTTCTGTACTGTGCGCTTTTTTCCTGTTCTCTTAATACTGTATAAAAAGAGGATATTCACTTGATTTAATTCAGTGCAGCAATCCAATGCAAATATAACTGGTAAGATATGACAAAGAAACTACTTTTCATATGGTGGTAATGAATTTATCATAGCTAACAGGTAAGTGACTTTTTCTATTAGAGTAACCCCAAGGCGCCATTCAAAGTTGAGGCTTGATTATGCTGTACTCCAGGCAAACATTTGGAAACATATGGTCTCTGGCCTAGGCCTAACAATGGCAGACAAAAGCCAGTGAAGTAATTCATTTGTTACTATCGCAGTGTTTTGGCTCTTAGATTTTCATAGAGCACAGCACTTGTCACAGATATCCCTCAGAATACTTGCTTTTGATAGAGATGTTAGCCACTCCTTTTAAAGAAGGAGGGACAGAATAAAGAAGGTTAGAAAAGCAGCGTTTATTGCCAGAATCCCAAGATAGCTCCTACTTTCTCTCAGATGACAGAGTACATCAGCAAAACTGTGGCTTTGATGTATCACAGTGAACAGACATAGTAATTTGAAGCATTCAACGTTATTGTAAAACACCAAAGAATTTCATTTGGTAATCTCTGTACATTTAACCTTAGCTACTGGACTATTGGTAAGTAATTAATGTACAAGTTCAGATTTTCAAAGTTTGGGGTTTTTTTAACACAAAGTATAGCCAAATTGGGCAGTGAAGGGTATATCAGGTTTTTATTCTCAAATAAAAATCCATACTCTAATTTCACTGAGAATTCTGCATCCTTAGAACTTTGAAAACAGTGCACTGCATAAAATTAGATTTAAATGTCTAAAAGCAGATGAGGATCCTTGCTTAGGACACTACCTTTTGAAGAGTAGACTTTGCTCAGGTGAAATAATTACTAGTAATTATTAATTTAATAATTACTAGTAATTGCTGTAAGAGGGTTTGGGTTTTTTTCTGCATTATTTCACATGGCCATCTGTGTTTTGCAGGCAAATGAAGTAATTACCTTGTGAGATCATGTTGTTTAAGTGCAGGCTCTTTGGGGCAGAGCCTGTGTTCCTCTGTATGACTAGGATAAGGGGGCTTGGGGCAAAGACGAGCTCCTTAATGCTTTAGTGATACAATTGCCAAGTTACTAGGACAACATACTTCTGAAATACAGCCTCCTCCTAAGCTTGTGACCATCAGTTTTCTTAATTGCTTTTCCTTACTAATGAATCATGAAATCATCAGTATCTATTAATTAGAAGTCCTCATTCTGAAAAAAACAGAAGGGAGTGCCTTCAGTGGAACTGCCCAGTGCATGTGAATATAGGTATGCACATCATTCTTTGCAAGAGTAAGGGTCTTAAAAACCTTCTAAATTTTATAATGCAACTTCATTTTATTGTAAACATTGCATTTTTAAAAAACTTTTTTTTTTCCATGTGATATAAACTACTATCTACTAAAGAAGAATAATTACTTTCATCATTGTGTCCAGTCAGTGTATGAATAGTTCATCCTCTAGCTGTGTCTTTGGCATGTCTTGGTACTACAGGCACAGACAGTTTAACTCACTAAACATCTGGAAACGTGTCTATTCAGGGTGAGCTTATAGTTTGTAATAAAAAAAATGTTCCACTGACTTTGTGGAATGAGTTTTATTTTAAGATTATGATTTTTACATGTGCTTTTATAGCACTAAATTTATAAGAATTATATGGGTGGAGGTAGGACTTATAAAAGGCTAAATCTATGCTTTCTTGCCTGCTATCATAGACAAAATCTCCCCCCAAAATCACATGCTACCAAAAAATACAGTTCTAAAATATGAGTGCTATCTCTAAATTAGTTTTCAGTTGAGTTTTGTTTTAATAGTCCAACTTCAGACATGACATTTTATTGCAATCAGGGGAAGAGCAAGATGTTAAACTTTCGTTTTTCATCTGTGTAATTGAAAGCAGACATGTTAGTGAAATCCAAGATGAAAATCCATAAACTAGCTTATCAAGTTACTGCAGTGTATTTATACTATTCTGTCAGATTTCAGGCATTATCTGATAGCAGGTCAATGCATTTTCAAAAGTTATTTTATTTATTGTTGCACTTTAGCCCATTCTGTGAGTTTCATATCAACTTCACATGTGTTTTTAATAAATAGTTGTGTTACGACCAACTTGTTCTACAATACTTTTATTAACATTTTCTGAAATGAAAGATGGGTCTTAGCCCTCTGGGACTTGACAGAAATAGAGTTACCTGGGACTATGAAAGAATTTAAGTTTGGTTTTGTGAGTTATGGATAGATTTAAAGAAGTAGGTGGCAAAATCAATTTAGTAAACAGAGAATATGGGTTTACTAGATGTAGTAAAGTATCTGTAGAGACTAAAAGGGGACGAGACACAGAAGGTCAAGAAAGAGAGAGTTGAAATCCAAGTAAAAAAACGTCAGGGCATGAGCAAGAATTTTAATGGTAGCATAGAGTGGTTTAGTATGAAAGAGATAAATGAACAAAAGCTTTTGTGAAAAACGTAGCAAAAAGTGATGGTTCACAGTGACAGAGAGTAAGGAAAATGAGTACAGTTAAGAAAGAACAAAATAAGCGGGTCATTTTAGCCAGAATAGGCAAAAGTTTTTGTAAAGCACTCAGGAAATGTCAGGCGCATGTATTTACATGTAGATTCGATGGAAGGAAGTAGGCCAGGTGTTGAGATTTTAATAGCTAAGTCATTACAGATAATTAAACTGGGAGAGTGGATAGCATTGCTCCATGATAAGATGTAGAAGTGGAGGCAGAAGATTGAGAAGACTGTAGGGTGAGGAAAAAATAGAAAAATTGTCCACAAAGAAGTCCATGAAGGAGTCATTGGGAGCAAAAGGGAAAACAGAACAAGAGGCCACAAGAAGCAAAAAGACAGAATATAAAGGAGAGAAAGGATCAGTACAGATCGGTGAAGAACCCTAGAAGAATATAAAGGATTACTGGCCATAGTATTTTGTGAGTAAAAATTAGTTTAGAAATGCTCAGAATAAAGTCAAGTAAGTGGAGAAGGAATAGTAAAAGTAGTATCTACACAGATGACGTACTGGGTAATTTACAGTGACAGGGAGAGTGCATACAGTATGGGAAAAATTGTGACAGTAACCTGCCTGATTATCAGACTTGGTGAGGATTCTTGTCCTGCTGAAATCATCTCTGGCAAGACACTGGCTCAGTCCAGTAAAAGTTGTGTTGAAAGTCGTCTCTGATCAACAGGATGCAGCAGTTCTCCCTAGAGAAGGATCTCCAGTGCTAATGCTTTCCTGAATACACTGGCACATCTCTGGCTAATGCAGTTAATGAAGCTTCTTGCCTTTACTTTTTCAAACAAGTAATGCTTTTTTTTCCCCCAGCACTCATGAGTACTTTGTCTCTGCTTTGTACTTGGTATAACCTACTTTAGACTTAAAACTTTTGAGAAATTGCCCTTTGGATTTCAAGCATGTGCTGTTGGATCTTAAGAAGAAACTGAATTTCTAGGTTCTCAGGAATTCTCATTCAAATTCTTTTCAGTTAATCAATTTAATTGAAAATTTTCATTCAAAAAAAGCTGAATGGCATCTCTAATAAAGTTTTGGGCACTTATACACAAGTATAGGAAGTACATTATTTTATCTATTATGGTAGCACCCACAAAGGACGCATGCTGCACAAGGATGTAAGATGCTCCCTGCTAAAGGGTTCACTTTTGAGTCTAGTCAAAATCTGAATCGAGACCTTAAGCTTAGTAACAAAGAAAGCAATACCTAAAAAAATCTTTTGTATCAATGCAGAAGTAAGTGTATGGATATAGGAATATTTTGTCTGGTATATTCCAGCTTTTCAGGGTGTTTCCTAGGATTTACTAAGCACTGGAAGAATAAACTGTACAAATGTTACCAGCAGTACATCCATTTGAAATATTACAATCTTCCAGCTTTGAAGCTCTTATCACTGACTAAATTTCAATTACTGAATACTTCTAGTATCAGTACTTTGGCACAAAGTCTGGAAGAGCTAGATAACCAATTTGCAGCTCGGTATACATAATTTAAAAAATGAGGAAAATCTCATGTAAGAGAGAGTTTTAGTAATGTTTTCTCCAAAAGGGAGCCTTCCCTAAATCATTGCTATATAATGATATGCAAAAAACCGGATCTTTATTTTCTCCCTGCTCTGTAAAGTCTGTGGTTCCTTACATACTTAAACCTTGTCCCATTGTGCCATATATTTTATCCCATCTACTTAGTGTTTCCAGAGTATTCTTTAAATATGTCAATAGTAGAACATCAGAATCTTTCATCATTGTCTATCCCTTTTTTATATTCAGCAATAAACATGCCTACAGTGTCGATATGTTTCTCTTAAGCAGTATATAAAAGCATAGTTATTCTTGCTAATTTTCTGGTCAGATGAAAATAGAGAAATGCCAGTGTGAAAATGTTTTTCCTGAACCATTTTACATGAGATAATACAGGAATTCTTGAGCATATATATGTTTGATACTCTAAGACGTGCTGCTCTGTCATATTCTTGTATCCTTCCTATTTCAGTTGGTTTGATTTGAATATATAGATATACTTGGACTTGATCCAAAGATCTTTAAGATCTAGCTAAAGACTGTTATTTACTGCAGTACATTTTGTATTATGGCCTTTATACAAATGAGCAGGACTAACAATAGATCAATTGTAACACCTTATATAAAATTTTCTAATCGCACATTTTTTTAAGATTTGAAATGAGAAGTCAGGAGAAGATAAAAATTTGTTCTTAAATGAGAAAGAAAAAGTGCCACTTCAGGCTATCAACACCCTGTGAAGTAATGTCATTGTTTGCATTATTTTTTCATACAAGGAGAAGTGAAGGACAAAATTTAGCATGTGCTTGTCAGAAAGAGCAGTTACTGTTCTTCCAAATATGAGTCTTTTTTGTACGTCCACCTGTGTCATCTTGGTGAGACTGGGTTCTTTAAGAGGCCACCTGTGTCCATCAGAGCTGTGAATGCACTCCCTTTTTTTCATGTTCTTTTGAGTATGTAAAGTCTAGGACAGCCATTACTTATACTAAGCTGCTTACATGATGCTGACTCAGTGGACTCCAGTATTAAGCTTCTCTCAATATCTTCACATCTTCTAGAAATCTTCAGAACAGCCTTCTGTCTTCTAGTCTTAGTATCTTTCGAACTCCAGCCCCCTCACAGAAGTCCAAAAAATAACCTATCCAGAAAGATGAAAAAATTCAATGTAATTTGTTCACAGAAAAGACATCTGCATGAAGTAGCAGTCTTCAGATACGTAGAAGGTTGTTGAAGTGTGTAAGAGCCTGTGTATAAGAGGTAGTAACAAAAGAACAGATTTAAATGGTCTTTTGGAGTGGACAGTGTGGTAATATATTATTAAAAATTTTCTGTCATTAGGGACATTGAAGCACAAGAGCACATTGCCTGAAGAGATTGTGGAATCAGCATCACTTGATATTGTTTTGAACAACTAAATAGAAATCTGCCTAGAACTGACCAAATTTTATCAGCTCTTCCTGAGAGTGGTGGGTAGGATAAAGTAACCTCTTGAGGGCTCCTACATCCCTATCTTTTGTGGTATTTTGATATGTATATAGGATGCCTTATAGTCTTTCTGCAATAGATGGGAGTTGTCTTTTCTAATTTTTTTAATAGCCAGTTGCCTGCTTTTTTGAAAGATTTTTTTATTAGGCCTGAGGCAAAATAAAAAACCCACAGTAAAGCACTTGCTTTCCCCACCAGAGAAAACAAGGCATGTTGCAACATAGCATTGCCTCCCTTAGGCCTGTCCTTATCACCAGACATAGCAGCTACCTCATCACCAGCTATTGCCATGAATGATTTTAAGAGCCGCTTTTATAAGCTGCAAACAGATACCTCGTAAAATGAGGTTTGGCCATATCTGAAAAATCCCCCTAGTTGTGTGATGGCCACTGCTGGTGCTACCAGAGCCACATTCCCCATAAATGAGTGTTCTCCAGACCTAAGAAAATTTCCAGTAAAATGTTGGCTGTTTTTAAACCAACCACAAAACACACTAACATACCAAGCATTTCCTTTAGGGTGCTGCTGCTTTAGTTAGTGTGCTAACTGGGTTTCTTCATTGATTTCAGCTATCCTAAAATAATCACATTCAGCTGAGAATTAATCTGAAGGTAAATGTTCAAACCCTTTAAGCCAGTTTAGAGAGAGTATCATATTTCTTAGCAGCACACAAACTGTGAGTGATTGTCTGTTAGTCCATAAAGATCCAGTACGACCTCCACACTTGGAAGAGAGAAGCGCTATTGTCAGAGGCCCTCTTTGAGGGCAAACAGTAGTCTAGAGCAGTACAGGAGAGGGACAGCTTTGCAGGCTGCAACAGAAGCATTGGAGACTGCCTCCCGGCCTGTGCTGTTGTGGGTATTACAGGAGAGGGCATCCTGGCTCCAAGTTTCATGCATTTGTTACAAAGTTCAAGCTGGTATTGTAAGAACAACCTAGTGGAAGAACTAGGAATAGCTTACTGTCCAAAGGTGACTAAAGCCACAGCTCAGCTGTGTCTGTTCATCTTACCCCATCAGTGTATTGGTGTATTTGATGTACAGTCTTGAGGTAAACGAGAATGTCTGCAGAAAAAGAAAAGGTCCTATTCACTTTACTTCTTTCTCTGCATATAAAATGGAGGAGGGTATCTTCATTCCAACTCCAGTCTGAAGAGATCCAGCAAATACATCATCTCAGATGGAGAATGGTAATGCTTTACTGCATCGCTCCATTACTCGCAATTCAAAGCATTTGTTTCTGGGAATCATGAGTGCAGATTTTCTGTTTTATGTCTTTCCCTTTCATAGTTTCAGGTCTCCTTCACCCTTTCCTCTACTCTGTGTGCCTAATCCCTAGGTTTACACACAAAATCAAGATGCAACAAGGCTGTACTTACCATGTTATTTTATTACCAGTTGGACCTTTGAAGTCATCTGGCTTCCCTCTTGTCTAAACATGTCTCTGGGTCTATTTGATGCCTTAAGTGGCCAGCCAGAGTGTATTTGCATTGCCAGAAACAGCATTTCCACAGTTTGTTGTAAGGACAGCCAAAAAATCAAGACTACAAATCCCAGCTGCCAGCACTTGACTGCCGTCCCTGCTACACAGGCAGCTGACTTGTCCACCTAATATGAGCCAGGTATCATTGTTTCAAGAACAATTGGTCTGGCATAGCAGATGAGGCCAAGCACACTTTGTCTGCCCTGAACCTATAGCACAGTGGAGCCTTGGCCAAAGGGATATGCAGTTGCTGTGGTTTTGTGTCAGGAGAGTACAGATGTAAAGGGAAGTTGGAAGACAAAAAATGTGATGCTGAATAATACGGATGGCCAGTCTGTCATTCTGAGGATGCAATTGTGTATGTAGTCTTGGGGTTTTTTTCAGCTAACAGTTAGATGGATGAGCATCACTAGTAAGACAGTTTTCTTGACAGGACAAGAAAGGTTTCATCAGAAAGGTACGCTGTGAAAGTTGAAAGTATTTTTCTTACTGGAAACCTAAACCAATGCATGTCTATTGTAATCATGAGTTCCAAAAATTCTGGATGACATACTGTTACTGAAACGTGTTGGACTAGTGCTGAGCTTTCACAGAGTCCATCTGCTGCCTGTATCTGCATATGCTGAGAAGTGATAATCATGTTCTGTTTTCTCACATTCCATAGTGCTGAGTCTCTTACAGAGTAAATTGACTGAAGGACAAGACCTGCACCACATTTTACAAACTTAATTAACGTGCTTAAAAGATTGAAGACATCTCAATAAGGAGGTGTGACTTTGACCCCTTGACCTGGACTCACTTCCAAATCCATACCCGACTATAACTAGTTATGTGGGCTGGGAAGTCGATGAATTTGACAGTCGCATCACTTAGTGCATTGAAGAACTGGAAAGCTTTACTAGCACGAGCTTGATAAGCCCACCTAGGCTCAGGTGTAGATTTGGTTTGATATTATCATCAGCTTTATAACTGTTCCATAGATCAGCACTGAGTAATGAACAGCTATCTAATGCCAGATTGTACATAGGCTTTTCCATCATCATCAGTGGTACAGAATAGCTGCTATTGTAGATTGTTACTTAAAAAAATCTGTCCCTTTTTGATCTAGCTGGAATGCTACTGCCATGAAAATTAGCCAGTCCTTTTTACTTCTGCTTATTTTTTGCACAATTCCGAGAAACAATTCAGGGTTTCTCATTCCAGGAATCATGCTTTTGGGTAACATTCTTAAGCTTATCTTTCTTTTGCAGAAAATATTCACTGTAGCAGCTGAATAAGCAGTTATTACATCATAAAAGTCTAAGGTTATACAGATTTTAACCACATTTTTTGCTTTGAACTCCCACACAGTATGGCAATCTTGTTAAGATTAGCAAGCTACCTTTTTTTTAAAACAACCATATGCTCATACACATTTTGTCTATGTAAGCATAGTTCATAGCTAGCACATGAATGCATCATGCACAAAATGTTCAAATTTGTGTGACCTTTAATCGCTTCTTACCTGATAGCTCTTCTTCATGACAGCTTTAGTAAAATTAGAGATCTGAGTTCCAGCTGTGTTTCTACTGTCCTCTTCCTGAGACTCCTGAAATCTCTCTCAGAATACTTAACCATATACCACCTTAACATCAGGACAGGCATCCTTGCTATTATCATACTAACATGACTCAAGTTCTTTTGGATGCCTTGCTGCACATACTTTTTTACAGGGACAATGTAGTGATAAAGCTGCGTTTGACTTTATCCAAAATAGACTTAGATTTTTCTCAATTAGTCAATTGGCGTGCAAAATTAATGTATCTGAGTGAAAAGGAAGTAAACATGCTACCATCTTAACAAATCTCTGGTTTATCTTCATATTTTTCTGTCTTGTGATACCAAAAAGCTGAACAATTGCTCCACAAACTTACAAAATGGACCAGGCAGTGTATTCCTGCATGTTACAACTTTCCTGTAGGGTTTCTCTCTCCAAATAAAAGGGCACATTTCAGCTGAACACACACAATATCATCAGCCTTTCCCAGAAGTGTTTTGTCTCTCAGATGCCTGAGATTTCTCTGTCTGATTTGCATGAAACATTATGCACTTGGCAAAACAGTTGAAGGGGCACCAGATTCAGAAGAGCGGTACTGTAATTTCTAGTTGATTGTCTTTGGCACTCCAGCTCTGAGGAGTGCCACAAGCCCAAAAACTGCAGTAAAAGACACATGGTCACATTCAGAGAAAAAAGAACCATCACTTTCTGCACAGTAAGTGAGATTCTCCAAGATGTCGTAATCGGAGTAGTTTCTACCATCTGCTTTCCACTACCCCTTCCTTTCAGACACCCTGCATTACAAACTTATAGTTATGAGAAACTGAAGAGAGGCCATGGCCCCCCCATGCTGTTGGTCCCCTGAAGAGGTTGTAAGGAGGCACAAATGGCCTCGGTATGAACTGCCTGCCCAAAGATTTCCAACTGGGAGCCACATGAATATGCACATGTACAGTTGAATCAACAACACTGGAAAAATACAGTTATGAGACGATAAGTCTGTCCTGTTCCTACTCGTTAGCAACTCCTAATGCCAAAATAGTCAGAACCGATTCCAGTGCAATCAGGAGTTGACACTCGAAGTGTGAGACACGCACTTTCTGAGACTTTGAAAGAGTAGAGATTTGTCCGCGAATGACCATTTTTAAAAGCAAACTGCAAAGCCAAGCTAGAGAAAATGTTTTTCACTGGTTTATTGTTATGTTTTAGAAGAATGGCCTTGAGGGTGGAGTCTTTTTTTTACTGCTTGTTTTTCACTTCCCTCTATTCTCAAGAGATTTTTGGCAGGATCTCTGGAGGATATGAATTGTGATGTCACCGAAACAATGAGCCTGGACCACAGTTTTCCCTCAACAAACTATCCGAAATCCTTCTTTGTCTGGATGCGCTCCTACAGACGAGCTTGCTTAGCTTGGCCTGCTTTGAATTCTTGAGTTATTTGGTTGGAGTAGAGGTGTGTTGCCAGAGCTGGGAGGGAAGAACTGGTGTCCAGAGCCAGGGATTGTCCTTCTGGGGAGGAACTTGGCTGAAGACCCTTTTGTACAAAGCCTTGCAAAAACCTGCAGCCAGCTCTGCACTTCACTTAAATGTGCATCATTTTTCAACACAGTTAAGATGGATTGCAGACAACAGCACTAAAAATACGGTTATTTGTAACACGTTGTATGAAATCTGATGCATATAATGTTTGTTAGCAATACACTGGTAGACAGAGAGCACCAGACAGGGTCTGTATTCCCAAAGAAGAGATCAGACACAAATTCATGTCTTTCGCCACAGACGGATATTTATTTACAAGACTGATTTTGTCTGTGGCATTATAAACTACAATTAGCTTTCAGACACTGGCATGAATTCTGGACACCCTGAGGAATTCAAGAGAAATATTGGCTTGACTTTATAATGACAGAATTTTGACCATTATTTTGGGTATGTGAGTAAGACTAGAAGGGTGACCTGGGTCATAGAGTACAGAACACTGTTATAAACTAACATTTAATGTAACTCTGTTTATAAGTATAATGATTTTCTTATTAAAAAATGTTTGGTTTACTTGATCCCATAATTCTGATTATTGTTTACTGCAGTAATATTTGTTGACAGGAACCACCACATCCTTTCACAAGCTTTACTTATCTAGGCTTAAAATTTCTTCCAGTTTCTCCTCATAAAATAGGGCTTTGATTCCCCTGACCATCCTCCTAGCCTTTCTTTACAGATTTTCCATTTTGATATAATCTTTCCTCAAGAGGGATAGCCAGAATTATGCTCAGTACTCCAGAGCTTTGCAGGGTAGAATTGGTAACTATCTTAAGAGTACCTACCTTAAGATGACTGATGCATCCTAAAATCTCATTTAGCTCTTTCCTTTTTGCTTTGAATTGTTGGATTATAATCACTCGTCAGGAATATACGTTATTCCCTGCAAACATCTGAGTTACTGGAGGGAGTTATCTTCTCTACTTGCTTTCAGCTGCTTTTTACTTTCCCATATATGAAGATCTGCCAGTTGAGGTACTCATGTAAACTCTGTCTGATGTGTGTCAAAGTAAGTGTGATCCTGAACAGGTTAAATAATATTTCTGCTTATTTTGGTAACTGCAGCAGGTTAGGAGGTGGATACATGGACAGATGGAAGAGGCTATAGCACCCATACATCAGGAACACCTGGGCTTTGTAACTAGTATAGGGAGAACCAGAGGAGACAGATGCTTGTCCTTATCGGATCTGCAGGAAGTCATTTGTGAAGATGGATAATCTTGAATATAATGCTGCTGCTTACTGAATTTTGCACCCTTTAGATGTGCTTGGAGCAAAACTAAGAATGAGAAAATCATGTGAGGCATTTTATGATCCAGTGGAGAGAGATGGTCTGGGAATGACCTGGTGTGCACTCCCTGTTCTGCCACCAGCTTGCTGTGTAATTTGGACAAGTCATTTAATCCTTCTGTGCTTTGGCTTCTCCATCAAAAAGAAATAAATGAGATTTGCCTTCCCCTGTGCAGCACAGCAACCTACAGATGAAAGGGACTTACTTATATTTCATTAAGCAATCAGTCACAGAATCATTTAGGTTGGAAGGGACCTCTTGGGATCATCCAGTGTTTGAACACTCTCACAGTAAAGTGTTTTCTTCTGTTCAGATGGAACTTCATATGGTGTAATTTGTGCCAATTTCTTCTTGTCCTGTCAGTGGACACTATTGAGAAGCTCCCTCTTCTTCATCCCCTCCCATTAGGTAAACATTAATCAGATCCCCCCTGAGCCTTCTTTTCTCCAGGCTAAATAGTCCCAGTTCTCTCAGTCTCTCCTCATATGAAACATACTCCAGTGCATAAATCATCTTGCTGGCCCTGCACTGGACCTACTCCAGTAAGTCCCTATCTTTCTTGAACTGGGGAGCTCAGGACTGGACACAGCCCTCCAGATGTGATTCCTGGAGGAATCCAGAGGGGAAGGTTCGCCTCCCTCAGCCTGCTGCCAGTGCTCTGTGTAATGCAGCCCAAGATGGTGTTGGCCGCCTTTGCTGTGAAGGTGCATTGCTGGCTCATGATCAACTTGGTGGCCACCAGGACACTCAGGTCCTTCTCTGCAGAGCTGTTTTCCAGCTGGTAAGCCCCCAGTGTGTACTGGTGCACAGGGCTTATTCCTCCCCAGATGCAGGACTTTGCATTTCTCTTTGCTGAACTTCATGAGGTTCCTCACTGCCCCTTTCTCCAGCCTGTTGAGATCCCTCTGGATGGCAGCACAACCATCTGGTGCATCAGCCACTCCTCCCAGTTTTGTATCATCTGTGAACTTGTGGAGGATGCAGTCTTTCCCAGTGTCCAGGTCGTTAATGAAGATGCCGAATGGCGTTGGAACCAGTATTGACCCCTGAGGTACACCACTAGTGACTTGCCTCCAGCTGGACTTCGTGCCCCTGATCCCACCCCTCTGGGCCTGGTGATTCAGCCAGTTGTCAGTCCCCCTCACTGCCCACTTACCTGATCTGTACACTGTCAGCTTGTCTGTGAGGGTGTTATGGGAGACAGTGTCAAAAGCCTTACTGACGTCAAGGTAAACAACATCCACTGCTCTCCCCTCATCCACCAAGCTAGCCACCTCATTGTAGAAGGCTATGAGGTTGGTTAAGCATGATATCCCCTTCATAAATCCAGTCTGACTTCTCCTGATCACCTTCCTGTCCTTCATGTGTTTGGACATTGTTTCCAGGAGGATTTTCTCCATCGCCTTCCCAGACAGTGAGAAGAGGTTGACCAGTCTGTAGTTTCCCAGACCTTCTCTCTTGTCCTTCTTGAAGACAGGGTGGACATTTGTTCTCTTTCATTTTTCAGGAACTTCTCTCATTTGCCATGACCTCTCAAAGATAATAATGAGTAGCCTGGCAATGACATCAGCCAGCTCCCTCAGCACTCCTGAGTGGAGCCTGTCAGGGCCATCAGTCAAAAAACTTAGGAATCAAAGAGAAAACATTAGAAAACTGTCCCTCTTGATAATCAAATTTTTTTTACACAGATTGCATATTTGTTATACAAGGAGCTGTTCAGCATCCGGACTACAAGGTAATTAATAGGAAAATGTGACTCCTGTTTTATTCCAAGTTCTGATACACCTGCTGTGCAGTGAACTTTTGCACTTGGAATATGAAGCAAACCTGTAGTGCTTGTCAGTTTATTAACAGTATTTAGTTTTATTGAATTAGGTACCTTTGCAAAAATCATACTCTGCACAAATAATTACCTTCAGTATGCTTTTCCCCTTAGTTTCAGGGTTGGTATCTATATTAATTTTTCTTTCATATGTTAAGTGATCAAAATACCATATACCTTTCTGTCTCTCTGTACAATACTTTTACAATTACAGACTTTTACTTTTCAGTAAAACAGATTAATTGGATAATAACCTCAGGAAAAAACAGTTGTGCAAATTAACTTGTAATGAGATTCATCTTTCTTTCATATCAGATAGTGATTTATCCTGTATTCTTCAGGATTTTAAAAGGTTGCTTGTTGCTACTGCTGCTTTTGATAGTAAAGGAGTGCAATCCATCAGATCCATGTATTGTGCAGGACTCTTACCTATCTGAACTGTTTACTGCTGGAGTATCAGTTGCTGTGGAAGGCTAAGGGAAACTGCAGTTTGCTTCACTGAGGAAAGAATACTTCCAGCACTTGGGCTGATTGCAGGGTGCTAACAGATGCTTCATTTGGCCATGGCTGCCTTTTGGATGGGTGCACTATTCTGTGTGTACATTAGGGAGGGAAAAATGAACTGACCCTCTTTTGTTGTTTGGGTTTTTTTAACTGGCAGATGCAATACCATTTACTAAGGTTGTATTAAATATATTGTTGTGTTTTTCTTTTTTTCCTCATTTCTGCAGATCTTTCAATGGAAGAATGCTGTGACAAGGGTATTGAATGGGCAAATAAAAACAGAATATGTACTTCTCTACCGTTAATATCCGAGTCCAGAGAATGCAGGTATATGGTTATGTATTATATATTAAACTATAGTTTATGTTTTCATGTAGAACCATGGGAATGGTAAGTATGAAAACTGATTATAAAATGAAGCACCCAGCTCTTAAATCCGAGTTTTCCAAATCCATGTCTAGCCTTGGGAAAACCTGAGTACCTACTTTTATTCCATTAAGTCCTTCTAATTTTTGCTGTTAGTCTAGTGTAGAGTCACCCAGCTCTAACCTGTTTGACGTGTGCTTTCTTTTAGTCAGAAGTTTCTCTGCTGTACTCTACTCACAGGTCTTGGACTCTGCCTACAGTCAATGTATCTCAGCATGTCTCCACTAATGTCAGCAAAGCTTCTTCAGTTTATGCTGATTGTGAATCTAGCCCAGTGGCAGTCCAAATTCTTGGCCAAAAGTTTTTCAAGAATCACAGCAGATCCTATACATGAATAATCTATAGATTGCGTAGATACAGATGTATGTATGTAACACAGCCTTTTAAAACTGTTTCTCCTGTGTGGTGCCACACAGATAATTGTCTTGCAATTATTAGTTGTACTGCTGGATGGGGGAACTTCAAGCTTAACTCAAGATTCCTAGTTACGTAGAGTGTCCGACTTCTGTCAAACGTACTTCACCGTAGAAAATAGTAACCTTTACTTAATAAATAGATTTCTTAATTCTGCAGACATTTAATAGGATACTAATTTCTATTACATAAACTAGCAAATGAAATCATGAAAAATATTAAAATTATTTGCACAGTAATATTTTGGTTAAACTGAATCTTTTATATGATTGGGGCATTCATATTTTTTGTGTTGATAGTTTGTGTTATTTTGCTGTTAAGTACACTTGTTACATTTAATTTGTGGAGCTAAATTTGTGGTTGATAGTTTGGGGGCAGTTTCACAGAGAACTTTATATTTAAAACAGAGTACATTGCTTCCCTCTGTCTTTTCAAATGGATTGCAAAGTGATTTAACATTTAACATTGGTAATAGTAGAAGTGTTGGATTGATCTTTATTACGGAAAGAATGTGTCTTGCAGGCAAGTTTGTCCATGTTTTCTGACTTTTGCATTTATATTGGCATTGAAAGCAGTCTCTTACGCAGAAGAATTGACAGATAGGACTTAAATCCCAATTTAGGAAATACTTGAAGAGTCAGAAGAGTTACAGACAAAACAGAGGCAGGAAAAACAGGAAACCAAGTTTACTGAACAATCTGGGAGCGAGAATCTTGATGATTTAATGATCATTTGATTAATGTGAGTTGCGATTCTGCTGTAAGTGTAATTTACTCTTTTAAAGATTGCCATTTTAGAGAGCCTTTAGGACTTCTTAGGAACTGAAAAAAACTTACTAATAGTTCATCTAGTTTTTGTGCATAACTGATGTGTAATTAAGAAAATTATAGTGGTGTAATGGTAAATTGGAAATCTCACATATTCTGTGAGAGGCGTGAGCACCTATTGACAAAAAAAGAAGTGGATAAATTCATGCATCTATTCATGACTGTATGATAAATAAACATAGCTCCCCCTGAATCTTGGCTCCACTCTAAAAATGACTAAGTAAAATTGGCACCTTTGACTACTTTCTTCAATGGCAATACTATTTTGCTCCAGTTATGATTGCAAACTGGCGTGTCTGTGAGAGGTACAGCAAAGTGACTTTATGATGCCATTTCAGACACAAAAGAAGGGCCAATTCTTCTCCTAATTGCTGGTGTAACCGGAGCCAGGATGAACAGTGAGGGAGCATGATTGCCTTTGCAATCACATGAGGGTAATGACACTGATTTGGTACATTTATTCCTACTGCACAGAGATGGGAGCAAAACCAGGTTCGTTGCACTTGCTGAGGTCTAAGCAGGTGAGAATATGGCAGAGGATGCCTTATTGGTTACAGAGTTTCAAAAGAAGTTGCTTCCCATTTAGATACCTACAGGCAGTGGGAGCTTCTGGGGGACAGATACTTATCATTTATGTGGTTGTTTAAACCCCAGCTGGGATCTTTTGACTGTCTAGTGCAGCACAGCATTGGACAGTGTACATCATGTGAGTGCGTGCTCTAAAAATCAAGCCTCTTGGGTGTACAAATCCATATTACTTCATGCCAGATGGAGCTGTTTGCTCTGCCTATTTCAGCTTGGGTTTGCAAGGTTAGCAGTTGAATGCAAGGGAAGAATACATTGTGAAGTGAGCAGATTTGATGAAGTTACTGAAGTAAAAATGATTTTGTGCAATTACTTTGCAAAGACTGTGCAACACAGAACAGATTGGATGTGAGTACTTTGCCCAGCACGCTTTGCAAGAATTTACGTGCTGTTCTTGAATCCTCTTCTTAGAATAGTAATAACATAATGGCATCTCAGTCCTTCACTCAGAGCAAGCCCACCACTGCTAGGATTTCTTTTGCTTTTATTTTGTTTGTGTGAGGAAGAAGCTGCCTTATTGAATTAGAATTGCACCCCCTTGACCTTTTCCCAGGCATTTAAAGCACATTCATAGTTATCAAGAAGGGTTTCCACACAAGCACTGAGATTCTCTTATTTTCCGGTTATCCTAGAAACAAGCTGACAGTTCTGGGTTTCAACGTCTTTTTAGCATTCTTCCCCCGAAATTTCTTGTGGTCCTTGAGGGAGTTGCCATCTGTGTGAGTGTTACTTGCTGAATATGGTACAGTTCAAACTGCAGATGAACTCACTTGTCCTACACCACAGATGAGCCAGCCCGCGTCTGAAGTTCACCTGAATTAGTAAGATCCATCTGGCTACTGTTACTCAGTTGCATTTAAGTTGAAACAAGGCTCTGGGCTCAATGTCCAGTGATGTCTGCAATCTCTTATTGTGGTTGCTTGTCCCACAAATGAGTATACCTCATTATATTATCACTCTGGACAATGACAGTATTTTTCTCTGTGTCTTCATGAATCAGTAAATACGAGTGTAGAGTTTTGATGAATAATATCTTTGGCTGTCATAACAGCAGCTTTCTCCCCTTTCATCCGTTTTCCTGTGATGTGCTTAAACTTGCAGCAGCCGGAAACGGCTGCCATTTATTTTTGGAACTCAACCTGCCCAATAAATCTTCTTGCTTTCAAAATGAAGTTTCCCCTGCCCAGAGCTCTTAGCAAGTGAACTTAATTCCTGGGCCAGAAACAGCATATCTCCATATGAGAATTGCATGCCTTTAGCACTGTGTGAAGTCTTTTTGGAGTTACATTAGGAATAACATTATTTATTATTAGTGTTGCAAGAATGCATAAAAGAAGAAGCTACGGAACACTTTGCTAGGTACTGTGCAAAAACAGAACAAAAAGGTGATCTGTGTTCCCAAGCAGAGACAAGTGGCAGCACTTGGATACAGACTCAGACAGGAACACAAGGAAATAATAAGACAAGAGTGTTTGGAGTGATAGGCACCAGATGCTTAACTGCTGATAGATGTTTATTGATTTATGCCATTGTAAGTCTGGAAGAGCCTGAGATTTTGGACATCAAAGTTGTGACAGTTTTATGTCTGAAAAAGCTGTTAAAGTTATTTTTGGAGAAGTTGTATTTATTAATTATTCTCTCTTCTCTGTAGCCTACTAAGTGTGCCTCACAGTCACTGAGATTTTTGGCTTCACAGTCAGAGGGATAGAAGAACAGTCTTCTATGTTGTCAGGGTTTTATTCCCACTCATTTAGGATAACTTGCTCACTTCACTTTGTGAATAATGTCAAACTCAGTCCTTCTCTGCCACAATGTTATCAGTATTATTTCTCTACATAATATATGATATCAATATAATTTTGCCCTTCACCTTCAAGAAAACTTTTATTATGTAATCTACAAAGTTGTTTATGGATTGCAGCTGATAAATTTTGAGGTTTGTTGAATCAATTATTTTTACTTGAGTCCTTTGCTAATTTATAACACATGATTGAATATATGTATTTTCATTGTTGAGGCACTCTTTATTATTTTCATTTGTCATATTGTGGCACTCATAATACCAGATATTGCTCTTGCTCTTAATTTTCCTAAGTTCATTTCTGTTGTATGTTGAACTGCAAACTGAAAGGACTAAGGGTGGAAGACCCAGCTTGTCTTTGCAAAATAATTCTGGAGTGGAATCATTCCCTTTTTAAGTTTAATATTTTTTGTCCAAGACCTTCCACTGTGCACATGAATAGCACTGACATAGTTTGAACACAGGCTAATAAGTAGAATGAGAGAGGCAGAGGGTAATGAAATTAGACTGACAACAAAGACATTGTTTTCAGAGCAAAGTTAAATTTTAATGCTTGTATGGAAAGAAATGAAAGGGAAAGTAGGTGATTACAAAATCCGTGCTGGTTTAGGAGTGCCTCCTCTGGGAAGGAGAATAATAAATGTGAAAGGATTGTGGAGGTTAATGGGCTTGTAGATTTTCAGCTGGAAATTTATTCCATGAAAAATCAGTTACATTGGTTACATTTTAACAGAAAGTAAAAGTGAGAATATAAAACGTGATTCCTTAACTTGATTTATAATCAAATTACCTAGTAATGAAATAAATTCAATTTTAGATCAGCATTTGCAACAAAGAATAAGGATTTTTTAAATGTCTGAGGGTTTTCCATTCACTAGTAAGCCATGAATAAAACTTGTCTTTCAGAGATGCATGATTTTACCTGAAGTATCCTAAGTGAATGTCAGTTGTGAGGCCTCATGCTCCTAGAGATTACATATATAGTGTTTTAAGATTTCAGCCATGTTGTTAATCCCTATTTATTTCAATAAAGTTCTGTTGCACTGTTTTAACTGAAATTCAAAATAGGGCAGATAAGGAGGAAGTAGCCTTTGGCCTTTTTAATTATTATGAGTAATTAAAAAAAAAACCCACAGGAAAGTACTCCTCTGCTTTCTTTTCTTAGAGACCAATATTGTAAGCTGTCTGTAGACATGAAGTTAATAGGAATGCTACACAGGAAGAGTTGAAAGGTTTTACACGAAGAGACAAATCTAGATGTCCTATTAGCAAGTAGAGGTGGCTCCTTTACTCTGCTGTGAAGTAGAAAGTGGGTATGTATTATATTAGGGTCTAAGCCAGGAAGACACACATAACTTACCAAAGACAGGAAGAAACACTCTTCATCTCAACAGTATTGGAGTCTGAAGAGCTTGGTGGTATACTCTAGTGACCATCCGCACGTGGGCTGGTGTGCAAAGGGAAAAGGATGGCCAGCTGGGCAGGCTAAGTTGCAGCTGGAAGACCAGTGCTGTGCAGATTTTTCTAGCATTTTTCTCTGCCATCTTTCAAGGATTTCTACCTCTCTTACAGCCACACAAGTGTTTACAGTCTCCAGCAATATTTGCTACCAGTGCAACTTCACTGTAGGATTTGGGCAATGAAGTGTGATTTTATTGTTGTTGTTCTGAGAATGAACAAATGGTATTTTAATCTAGTATTCAATTGATGTTTAATTCCTTGTTACAGTTGGGGTGGGCCACATGACTTATGAATACAGCTGTGGGAAACATTTTAAGAAACTTTTTTGTTTTGGTTGAAATTGCCAATTTGTCAAAGATTTCAAAGAGATTACTTTTATTTGGAAAAAAAAAAAAGCCACACTGGAAATCAAACAGATCTACTGAAAGACTGCTATTGTTTGTTTGTTTGTTTGTCTGTGGCTAACATATCTAGCTCCTCAACAGGACTTGGAGGGCTGAAGGAGCTGGAAAGTCTCAGCTCCCACACTCTTGGGCTTGAAGTTCAGGTTTTACAGGCTTCCAAAGTCCTGACAGTCAGACCACCCCAGAGCTGGGCAGGGAATGGAAATTCTGCTTCAGAGGGAATTTCAGCAACAAAAAAGCTACATATTCTTCCAAACTGGAACTAAATCAAATATCAAAACCTTCAAATATTCTGCCAAATAAAGTTACTGTCCTGGGCTTAACTTCTTGCTATGACTTTAGAGTCTATTTTTGAATAATTTGTTCATGAACTTATCCTGGTTTTGTTCCTATGCATTGAAATCTCATAGCTGTTTTTGTCCAAGTGAGAACTGCACAGTCAGACCATTACAAAACCCAATAAATAAGAATGGGGAATCTTCAGGAATGTAGTTTGACAACCTCGCCTCACCAATATGCACAGAGATGCAGAATCTGAGCCCACTACCCACATGTCCCCTGCTTTTAGTGGGCTGGACTGGGTGGCCTGATCTTAGAGCTGAGGGAGTCTCCCATGCCGCCTGGGAGCTGAAAGCTCATCCTATGGTCATCAAGAGCAGGGAAGCTCCTCCAGAGGTGATGTACGGGAATCCACTTATCTCAGATGATAGTAGGAGAAGCCTGTAGTTCAGTGGTGCAGCTAACCTGTCCCTCTTCCTTATGCTTCCAAAATTTGCAACAGTGTAAATAAAGGATTTTTAAGAGTAAAAGGTATTGGTGTGCTGAGTATCTTTACATATATGTATTTCTAGGTAATCCTTGAAAAGATGTTACTCATCAGTTCAAATAACTAGAGTTGAAGAAAAAAATAGGTGAATACTCTTAACAGCAAAGAGAATGCGTTCAGTGTTGTTGGTCTCTAAGATGTATAAGATTTCCCATGCTGATGGGTATAAAAGTGCGTTTATAGGGTTTTTCTGTACATTTCTTACAGAGCTCTAACATATCAGGGCATGCCTTTTAGGTGTCCCTTTTGTACTATAAATAGAATTTATCAGCTTGGATTGCCTTTGGGATAATTGCCTTTCACCCTAGCAACTCAGGTAACATTATTCTTAGTGAAATTGGGTTATCACAAAACACATGGATATGTTTATGTCCTTGTATGTGTAATCTGATTTGTAACTCTTCTTCAACTTTTTTCTGTGTTTCCTGGTGTCTATTACAGGACGTAGCGGTGGAAGAGCTTTAAACTGCAAGCTCCACCCACGATGCTACCTAACAAAGCAGAGTTACACATAAAAGCAGAGTGGAGAGAGGGGAGATAACTCCTTCAGTGAGCTTTGCATTCAAGTGGCAGTAGCAACAGGAGTGGAGGAGTTTAAAGCCTCCTCACGTAGATTTTTTTCCCCACAGGAAAGAGTTTTCCATTTATTCACTGAAACCGAGATAAAGTAGAATGATTTTATGAGCAGTGGAACTAACAGAGCTGAGTTTCCTGCAGATTTTTATCCTGTCTCCTCTCCACATCTTCCTGCCCTGTATTACTCTTCTCTCCTTTGTCTTTCTTTGCCTCTTGCTTGCAGTACACTCTGTTTCTCACTATGACTTCGCTTGGTATCTTCACTTCTCCCCATATCTCCATTTGTCCCACAGAGCAACACTGAGCTTCCTTCAACATGCCGTACCTGTTTGTTTGAGCAAGGGGCAGCAGGTGCGAGGGTAGACTGCCCATGGGATTGCAGACTCTCACAATGTCCAGGGCCTGATTTCTCCCTTCCATCAGTCAGAGCACCAATTTGGTTCTCACCATCCTCCCTTCAGCCACCAGCTCTCACAAAACGTGCAAGAATGCAAGTCCTGGAGACCTTGACCCCTGTGGCAAATGTGGTTGAAGTTATCCATTTGCTTAAAAAAATTTTTAGGACAGACTGCAAGGCAGACCAGTAGTTAAACTGTATTAAACATATCACCTAGACATTCTGCCTAGTCCTAGAGAATATTTTTACTTTGTAACTAAAATGTGTGCCCACAGTAACCTCTTTCCGTGAGACTAGCACAAATGTTAATTATCAAAACTTGCATTATCTGTTCTTGACCTATATATGACATTCTTCTCCCATTGCTTCCATCCTTTTGTCAGCATGACTCAGGTACAGTGCTGCCGCAGCCAGTTGGAGAAGCAGTACTGTTCAGATGGGATTGAATTTGCCAACGTGCGTGAGGAGTGTGACTCACATATTGGTGAAAATTCTACCTGTGAAGCTGAATACTTCAAGGTGAGACATTAGAGCTACTCCTGTTTGGCTTCAAGAAATGGTATTGACTGTCTAGATTGGTATTAAGGATTGACCCTGAACATCACTGTACTCAGTTTGATGCACATAAACAAGTTTTTCCCATCTACACCTCATGTCTCTGTTAAGGCAGTCCACTTTGTGCTTTTTTGAGAGAAACAGTTCCTTGTTGAGTGAAGCAGACTGTCTTATTACATTTTAGCAGAGGCAGAGGGTAGAATGCAAAAGGGTTGAATGTCTTGAACGGGTAGTTGGCTAGGAAACTACTTTTGCATGAAGAGAAGACATCAATGCTGTAGGAAGGGATGGGTGAGAAACGCAGATGCATTTCAGACTTTGGCTTTCATTAGAGCCTCACGGCCTAACAGCAGACTCAGTGGTTTTCAGTATTGGTGGTCCAAAGGGGTAGGGCTGAAGTTAATCCTCTGAGCGTACTTAAAATTCCAGCTTGTGTATGTGTCCTTAGTTAACATGACTTTGATTTACAATTGAATGGGGACATCTGAAAGCTTGTGATAATAGCATATGATATTAGAATAAAAATGCCTATCATTGGCATCGTTAGTTAATTTGTGCCCTGCCCTCTGCCTTTATTACTGTCTTTGTCTCTCATTTCTTGAAAGGGAGCATATTCATACCACATACCACTCTGCAGAGTGTTTTGGGGAGAAAGTTCCACCAGTAAGATCATGATCTTGACCATGACCCGGTCATGAACAGCTCTGGTCCTGTTACGGATTTCTTTTGGTGGTGATGAAAATAGAGTGATTTTAATTCTTCCCATTGCTCAAAGATGCTGAATGTTTTGGTTCATTCAGTTAAAAAATCTACTCTATAGAAGATGGCAGACAATGTCTGATTCACAAGTTTCATATTTCTTCAAAATGCTTGCTTGATTGTGTTCCCGGCAGTAGGATGCTGCTGATGCCAGGGCTGTGAAGTAATCCACGTTCTCGCTGTGAGTAGAAGAAACGTAACACATGCTGATGAGGCTGGCATTGTTGGGTTGTCACAAACTTGTCTGCATGTGTAGTGTGATTTTGTCCCACGGTGGAGCATGTCCCCCAGAGAGGACATATGTTACCTGTTGACCACGTCCAGGGTATGCCCTGTTCCTAGCACAGAGATTCCTCTGTGCAGCCTTTACCATTAGGAAGCCTGTCCACCGCAGTCTGAATGTAGCATGAAAAAATACTTAGCCCTCTGTGTCAGTACTTTTGAAGGGCTATGAACAGATGAACAAGGACTGGGATGGCGAGTACTCTGCAGATTCAAGCGCTTGCTACCAGAGACAGGTTTATAATAGCGGCACTGTTTTAAACACATGCCATGAGACAACTCTAAAACAGAACACAACTGTTCAAGGAAACCCACTTCCATCAGTTGACTGATGCTTCCCTATGTGGGCTTGTCAGCATGAGGAAGAAGAGTTAATGATTTTGCTTTTTAAAATGGCCAGACTTCTTTAAAGATGGCAGGTTTTCATGGTGACAGCTGTATTATTAAACAAAATGGCCTGGGCTCATGTCACATAACTGACATCTTTCCTTTGCAAAACACAGTGCATGAGGGCTGTTGGGAACACTCGCTGGCCTGTCCTAACCTCCAAATATGCTTCAGCATTGTCTGAGAGGATGTTAGTTGCCAGTAGAGCTTGCTAATATTTAAACATTACGGATGATTGTGGGACAATGCCTGAGCCCATATTCTGTCCCTGTTTAATTTACTGGTATAAACGTAGTCAGTGTTATTTAATCTTTGTGCGCCCTTTTCTCCCCCCCCCCCCCCCCCCGTAGGAATATCCTAAATAATAACTGTACTGAGTTAGCTGTAGGAGTATCTTTGTAGATAACCTCTTTGATCCATGATGGACATAAATGATTTATGATCTACTATCAGTGAACAATTCATCATTTTGTTTGTTGAATACATTTTGAATCTGATGACCTTGAGACATACATGTATCTGGCAATTGTGCCCTGCTGTGGTAAACAAACTTCTTAATTCACACCAAGCCCATCTCACATGGGCTTGAATCTCATTTTGCCTGAGTTGGTCTGTTCTTGTTTAGTTTAGGTAGCATAGGAAATCTCTTGGATCTTCTTTGTCTCCTTCAAGGAAGGAGAAAGACTGATTTAGTAATTCAATTAGTAGGATTAATCGCAGCACTTTGCAGCAAATGAGGCAGCTAATCTTTCTTTTGAATCCAAAACTTGCAATTGGAAAGAAGATAAAAAGACCATATTTTGAAAACACTTGCCTCAGCTTTTACACTTAAAGGCAATAGGCATAGGTAATGATGGGCATAATTTTACTCCTCCGTTTTTTTGGAAGCATAGCTTTTCTTGCCTTGAAAAAAAGGATGCAAAATTAATATTTAAAATCTTCATCAAAAGACAGTGATCAATTTCCAGATTTGTTGCCGATACGGGGGATGTAGAAATGGTTTTATGAAAGTTTCCACCACAACAGCCCTGGAGAAAGGAGTGAACCTTCTAGCAATTTGACCTTCTTTAAGGTGCTCGGACATTTTCCCCAGAATTTGTCATAGGTACTTTCTTTTTCCAAAGATCGAGATACGGCCTTATCTCCCCAGTTTTGTCAAGAATACTTTGGTTGTGTGTATCAGGTGAGAGCAAAAGTTTTATTGCTTTGGACTGTTGAACATATTTTCTATTTTTGTTCAAATCTTAGAAAGTTCTGAAAAATTCCGCTGAGTTACTTGTATTTTTTTGTCTGTTTTTCATAGCATCTACTAGTTAGTCTGGATTTCAGCAAGTGAGAGACCTCTTGTGGACAGATACACAAAAGCAATGTTAATACATGGTTCACCCTTCCAGATCTGGTAATTTATATGGTGACATAAAGAATAAGGAACTGTTAGAAAATTTAACTAATTAAGAGAGCTTATTGATGAAAGCAATTTCAGATTCTTCCTAATCACACCAAAAATAAATCTTGAAACTTCTCACATGTAACTATTTATTCCTTTTTTCCTTCCATCTTTATTCCTTTCTGTGAGAAGGCCAGGTATAAGAGCAGTCAAAGGATCATAGGACTTCAAGTAGGACACAGCTTTGTATCCAAACATGAAGATCAAGGCATGGCTTTGAAGCTGCATGGCCTTTTGCTAATAACGGGGGAAAGGCAAAGGAAAAAATGTTTGAGATTATTATTGGGATCACTTAAGAAGGAAAGGCTTACAGGCAGTGAAAGTGTGTAATAACAACTCGATTGTTATATTGTACTATCCCTGAAGGCAGTGATGGTTCTAGCAAATGGGTGAATGGTCATTGCAACGTGCCTCTGGGCAGCTGGCAATCTTTCGAAAATGGCTGCAAACACATCAAGAACTGAACTAATATGGAGTCTAGACTGCACTCCGGACTAAAGGATTAAAGTCTTTCAGAATAGACTAACAACCCTGAAAAAATTAGTGTGGAAAAGGAAGTGTTGAGATTAATCTTACCAGGATAGTGATAGTTATAATGACATACTGCTTTGTGTCTCAGAATACCAGAGTGCTCCATGAACATGAGTTAAACTAGCCTTATCACTGCTATATTACTACCATTCCACAGTGAGAGAACTGAAAGAAAAAGTGACTTTCCCAGTTCACAGGTGAGAGATGTGGAGGTGTATGTGAGTCTACAGAGTCCTGGCTGTGCTCTGAGCACAAGGCCATTCATCAGCTTCTCCATCTTTTTTCTTTAGTTGAACAGGAAATGTTAGCCTTTAGGACTGCCAGTGCAGAATCTTCTAGGGTCAATATTAAAAGCCAGTTACCATAAACATCAGTTAAGAAAATGTTTGACACTTTCCATCTCTGGATCTTTTTGGCTGTGGTATAGCAACATAAATTATTATCATTATCAAGATGTTAAATCAAGATACATCATGCACAGTTAGAATAAATACAGGTTGGAACAAATGGTTCCAACAATTATGTTAAATGAGGATACAGTTTCTTATAGACTTTGCAAGATTTGGCAAGTTCTGTACTTGAAGATTTACATTAGCTGGAGACAGAGGTCTTTCAAGTGGTGGCTCAACCTGGAAGAAATAAAGAACATAAGGTTATTCAACACTTCAAGAATGGCAATTAATGATTGCTCTTTATGAAAAAATCCAGAGAAACTCTATAACTCCGAAACTGAGAGTTGTGTGACAAGACAAAGAAACAGATTGAGTCAATTCATATAACTAACAGTAGAAGCCAGTGAGGATATCCAGAAGTATATAATGTCAAAATTTGGCAAGGCATCAGCTGTATTCAGTAACTTAAATAAGATTTGGTTATCAAAAATATGCAAGCTTAAGTCAAACAAAAAATCTTCAGCTCAGTTTTCATTTCTGTCTTCTAATTTATGGTTGTGAAAATTGGAAATCCAACAACATTATAGACAGATGTTAAAAACTTTGAGAAGAATGCCTCAGGAAAATGTTAGACGTGTTAGAATAAATATTCAGAAATGTTGCAATTCTTGGAAGAGATCATCAAGTATTTATTTCTAAAGTTATCCAGAAAAGCAAGAAAAGATGGAAATACCCCAGACATATTAGTGATGAAACCAGAGCATCTGCCACTGGATGAAAGTAGTTGGAGAACCGAGTAAAAAAAGTGGGTAGTGAGGAACCATCCTACCAAACAGTAGTTAATAAAGGAAAACATGTACCTTAATGTTATGGTGGGCATGAAAACAACACCCCAGCACTGGCCAGGAGGGAATAGTTCTTGCCATACAGCATTCTGCAGCAGGGAAAGGATTCAGCTGTGTATTTAAAGGCAAAGTACAGAATAGCATGCTTACATACTTCAAAATGCTGTAAAGTAAAAAATACTGAAGAAACAAGGAAAAAAGATTTTATTTTACTTTCATGCTGCTATAGGTTTTAAAAGAGCCTTTCACTGCCTTGCAGAGAGAGAAACATATATAATACCTTATAAGGGAAAACTTAGAATATAGGCAGGGTATACATCTCAGAGTAATGAAAGAAATGTAATAGTTGCCTTCTTTTCAATAGGTGTGGTGCTTAAAGCACCGAATTACAGAATTACAGAAATTTAGTTCCATGTTTAGTTATTTTACATTCCATCTGCTCTGTTTAATGGCACAGGCTATTTTCTTCCAGCAAAAAAGCATCTTGAAGTATAGTGAAATTAACAATAAAAGCTTAAATCTGCTTTTACATGACAGTAGCAATTGGCAGACACCAGTTCCAGAGAACCAAACATCTTTGCTGCTTTCTAACAGCAAGGAAGAAAAATGAATAATCAGCAGTGTCCCCTTAAGTTAAAAGAAAAAGAAACCTCCATGGGATTAACTTGTCCTGTGTTCACTTCTGCGATGTATTCCGGGGCGTAGTTCAGCAGGTCTGGAAGAGGTAGATCATGTTTTGTTGCTGGAAGCCATGTCAGGACTGTGATGCTTTTAGATAATGTTTGACTCTGTAGTCTGTTTTTCAGAGCAGAAGAGCTTCTCTTTATGACCTGTTAACACTAACCTTGGATGAATCATGCTTGTTTGCTTGTTTGTCTGTTAGTTCAGACAGGTGTATTTTTTGCTGGGAGGTTGAGTAAGCAGTTTATAATTAAACTGAGTTATGCACTTTATTGATCGTGTCCCATTTTAATTGAACGGGACACAAAAGGGAAGCAGAGATGTTAAGAGTTCCCACTGTTCACTAGTATTTGAAATTGGGCTATGCAGGCAGGGAGCAGTGAAATTCCATATACATATGTGGACCATTCTGGTCCTTCACATCACCTTGCACACACATTCACACATACACAGTATTTGTGAGAACTGGATCCAGGCTCTGTGCTTGGCTCTATGTAGGCCAGATGCAGAGCTCATGGAATTCAACTACAATTAAAATGTCTGAGCCTAACTATACCAGGAGTTCTTAAAGAGTTTGCATAAAATTTTCCATCAGTTTGCCAAGGTGAGGTAATGCTATTGACACTACTGACAAAATTTGCATTGATTTGTTCAGAGCTAGGATTTGACTTTTTTTTTTTTTTTAACAGATATGTTGTTACTGTTGTTTGCTGGGAAAGGCTGCCCAAATTCAAGGACAGAGTTGTGAATCCAACCCGAAGATAGGATACCAGTGTGGAATTGTCTTCAGAGCTTGCTGTTTGAAGGGTCAAGAAGGCATTGATGTGTCCATCAGTGATGATGCTCCTAAAAAGGAGCAAGGTATTTTATGTTGCAATATAAGAGTGAGACACAAAATGATATGCGGTACAATGAGTGCTTGTACTTTAAATTATTTCTGTTGGAATTCCTCTAACTTGAGATCTCCTCTGAGTAATTTAATGATGCATGTTTTGGAACTCATTTTTTTGAATAGTAATAGCTGAGACATTGTGTGCAGGAGGCTGAAAGAGCTGGAAAGTGGTCACTCAATTCCTGGTGTCAGAACTTAACTGTAAGACAGGTTATTTTGGCCACTAATCATCTTATCTTGGTAACTGAGTATAAGCTATTAATTTTTAATAGTATTTTGCCCACTGATAAATTCTTAATTAAAAAGAAATTCGACAACTGATGCTTTTAATTGGATTTAAAATGGCCTTTGCCAGCTTGGCAGAATCCGGATACTGCCTTTTGTGTGAGAGGCAAATGCCCACAAACTGGGGGCATTTGAAATGTCTGGACTGTCTGGGAGAACTGAACATTTCTGGGAAATGTGGTATCAGCATTTCTTTTGTCATTTTCAAAAGAGAGGGGTGTCTAGATGGCAGCAGCTCCTGACACCCTTCTCCACACCTAGTCCACAGAGCTGAAGAGAGTGAGTGAGTGTGGACATACTGACCCTTACAGACCTGGGTTTGGGTTTTTTTTGCCTTTTTCACTTAGCAGGCAGACCTGAAAGTGCAGAAAAGTCATGCTGTATAGTGTTGCCTCCCTTGTGGGCAGTTGAGCACTGAAAACAAGCAGTCTGGCTTGCAGATCACCAGTGGCAGATTTTGGGAGACCTCATCTTAATCAATGACTTAAACCCAAACCCCACCACAAAAGCTTGCATTGGTCTGCTTGAGCCAGTGTGTTATCAGACCTGTTTCAGGTTTTTCAAACCTGTCTTATGTCAGTGTACACACATACCCAGTAACATTTAGAACAACCCTGCCAGTTTCTTTGTGTACTGCTGTCTCAGCAGGGGAATTCCCCTTGTCCATTAGCACTGGCTGAAGTGACTGGACTGGTAGATACCTTGTACTTGGACCACTCTGCTAATAACAAAACATCACAGACTCAAGAGTACCTGCATGACATGAGAAATATACCAACACCTGAAATTGTGAGCACGACTCCATAATTGCGAGCACAGCGTACAGTATTTCCCCACTTACCCTTGTGGGCAAGTGGCACCCATAACAACCATTATGCATATGGTTAGTATTGTTATTATGGCACACATACTAACCATTATGCGTTGCAAAGATAGGTCTACGTCAACAAGCAGGGCAGGACAATGTTCTTATCATTAAACTAAGAAACAAGCAGGTGGTTGAATGTATGCCAGATATCCCTATTGACAATAAAAATTGCTTGTAGAAAGGCAGAGCAGGCAACATGAATAGACACCTTTGTTAGTCATGAAGGGGAGATCAGTCTCCATTTTTTAAGGCAGCTTCTTGGACTAGCACCTTGTGTTTGCGTTGTGCAATAGCAAGGCATGCAAGGCATTCTGCTGCACAGGGTGGGGCAAGCTAACTCCCTGTATGACACTTTCTTAGTCATGTAAAGAGTAATGTCTGGTACTGTGTCCCCAGAGACCTCTATAAAACCAGAATCAGACTGGGGCAAACTGATTTCATTAGCTTCTGTGTGACCAAAATGTACCCCTATGGCTTGAGGACTCAATGTACCAACCCAGCCTTGTGCCACTGCACAAAAACTTGCTTTCACTTCCGTGATATATTATTTGCTTGTAAGTGACTGCTGGTTGAATAGGCTTATGGACAATCACTGAAATGAGACTAAGCTTCCTATTCAATAACCAGAGTATTTTGAGATTGTGTTTTTACACAGCTCACTACCAACCTACCATTTCCCCTGTGTCCAAAGTGGCAGGATTGGAGGAAGTCCATTAGCTAGTCCTTTGGGCAAGCAATGGGTTCAGGCAGTGGATTTACTCAGCTCTTTTATGTCCTCTGTGTGGAGAGAAGGAACTCTCAGGACACATGGACATAGAAGTACCGCTCATCAGAGCTCTCAGAATTAAGGTATATGAAGTACATTTGAAAGAATGCTGTAAGTAGGTGCCCAAAAGTTGGGTGTGGAGTTCTTTTTGGAATGAAGTCTAAATAACTGAGGTTAATCTGATTTTCATTAAAGCTGTGAGTACCCCAAGCTACTATAAAGTCAGTGGAAGCCAAGCATGCCTCAACAACATGTCTTATGAAAATGAGGTTAAGCTCTGGTTAAAAGCCTAATGTTAAGAACCTGCATTTGAAAATCTCAACCCATATGTAATCTATGATCACAGTGTGATTTTCCTATTGAATCAGCCAGATGGAAAATGCCCCATGGCTGTGTGCATTTGAATGTCAAATTTAAGTGTGAAATAGCTGTAAAATATGTAAATAATGCTCTTTAATTTTGTCCTGGTTTATCCAGAACCCTGGTCTGAGTCCTGTCCCAAGCAGGCAGCCTTTTACTGTGAGAAGAAAAGTGCTTTCTCCTCTAATGCCTATCTCTCCTCTTTTTAGTTGAAATTTCAAAGGAGGAACTAGACCAAGAAGATCCTTATCTGCATGATGGCTGCAGAGGTAAGTCAGGTAACTAGTCCTGTTAGCTAGCTCTTTTGTGATTGTCTCCAATAGAAGTGAAGCAAACTTAGATCTAGAGATTAGCCAAAACCTTTAGCCTAGGCTAGTTATGGGTAAAAATAACAGAATGAAGATCTGTTCTAAGAAATAGCAGGCCATTATGTGATGCCTCAAAAGTTCTTAAATACAAGGCATTGTCTCCCATAGTGGAGTTCATCTTATCCAACTGAAGCTTAGACTATACATTTAAATTTATTTAACTACTAGTGGGTAATACCTCAGAGGTGTTACCCATTGAACCTGTGGAGTACTCTGGATTCTTCAGAACATGGGGATCCTATATTAAATATGTGCATTCTTTTATTCTCCTCTTGGGATCATCAGGGTGATTGCATATGAAATGAAACTTGTTTCCTTTTGAGATGCATCACCTGAAAAAAAGGAAGAAAAGCGGCTATTGTCCTCATTAGTCAGGCTGTTCTGCCTCCTGGGAAGAATGTGTTATTGGGATATTGTTCTGCTAAGTATTCTGATTTATTGCTTGTCACATGCAATTTACATGTCTATAAACTTAAAACAGCGGTGATTTATTATTTTCTACAAGCATTTCAGAACTAAGTAACGTATTTAGGATAAAATCAATTTAATAGACTTATATTCCAGTTGAGAGATGATTTACTGTGCTGCATGTTGTATAGCTATTACACTCAAGAGAGAATGGAAATGTCTACTAGGTCATTAGCTAGTCAAAGCCAACCCTGGCTCTCCTCTTTGTCTCCAGCTGCTAATTACAAGAGATGACATAGAAAAATGTGTTATATATTTTCCTAGCATTATTTCTTTATGTAATCAGTTGTTGCATTTGTCAGTTGATCAGCTGCCTGCAAGAGATGAATTGGTATGACTAATTACAAATTAGAGTTTCTGTCTCCAGTATATTTTCTGATAAACTTGGCATGCCAGAATTACTTGTGATTTTCCAAACTTCACCAGGGGAAACAAATTTCCTAGGCAGAGGAACTTCTAGCAGTTTGTTTTGGAGCACCTTCATGCTATATAAGGAAATTAATTCCGTTCTTTCAACACCTCCACGATAGGTTTTATTGTGGCTGGCAGGAGCTCTCAGTATTAGCAGAGGTTCAGAAAGTGGTAGCTGTCCATCTCAACCACAAGACTGTGGTTCTTCTAATGTCATTGCCTTTGCCAGTACTGTGTACAGACCTAATTTTCTGTAGTGTATTAATGGCCCTGTCCTCATTAGAAATTGTTGCAAATTAAAAAATAATTTTCATTCACTCAAAAGTTTAAAGTATTATAGCTGCATTTGCCCACATTGGTTGTGCTTATCCCAAACCTTTTGTTTAATGCCTATTCAGCTATTCTGAAAAATGGAAGAAGACAGGTTCTATTTGTACTAAGAATATCAGTACTCTTACAACAAGTAGTTGGAAGTATATAACCTTTTCTCTATTGTGAGAATATGAAATGTTTTTAATATTAATTTATTTCTTAACAAGATCAGAAGAAGTAAGTTTTCTTAATGATGAGCCAAATTTTGTGTAAATTTCCTATAGTATTCTCTCTTTCTGTCTGCCAGAATAACCCCAGCTCTCTTTCACATCCTTTGTGACTCCTGCACACATCTCACTAGGTCCTTAGTACCCCAGTAGTAAGTCTTGGTTCCTTTAGGTTCTCTGAAGCCTTTGTCACCCACAATACCCTCTTCTCCCTTTCATGTTTCCTGCCTGCTGAGTAGGCAAAGAGCATGTGCTATAGCTAATGCAGGAGTATTGTCCTAATAATGATGGGCTAAAAATAAAGCCTAATGCAGCTAATAGTGAAAACGTTTCATTAGCTTATGGTGATGGATCTTGTCTTCCTTATTTTACAGTAATCACCATATAAAGTTTTAACTTGCCAGCCAAAACCTTAGGAGGTGTCTGAGCTCATCAGCATTTTCCCTTCAACTTCTAGCAATGATGGGCCATGAGCGATGCCTTAATTTAGTTCCTTCTTGTATTCATTTTTAGAACTAAAAGAATCCAGTGATTACAAACGCTTCATTCAGTGTTCAGCCCTTTCCTTCTTTTGTATATGTGTGTGTTCAGTTATCTGCTTTTCTAAATAAATCAGCAAGCATCGTGTAAATTAATGGTTTGTTTCAGTTCCTGTGAAGAGCCTCTTACATATCAGACTTCTTAAAATATCCAATTAGGTGGTGGGCCCTGCTCTCAGCAGTGCAGAGACACAGGATCCAGTTACGTCTGCTCCTGCTTTGTTGGGTATCAGCTTCAACCAGATGGTGTCAACTGTGAAGGTAAAAGAAATAAAACTATTGCCTCGATTATCAACATCATTGCTTTAAAACAGCAGGAATAGATAAAAAAAGATCCAGACAGAAGAGATCAGAATATGCTTATGCCAGCTGGGGAAAGAGGTGAGATCGTTAAAAGTTGATTTAAATGGAGTGTTAGAATGAGAGTTGTGGGAAGATGGAGTTAAGAAAGAATCAGTAGAAGAGACAGAGCATTTAGAGTGGAGAAGAGTCAGAAGATCTTGAATTTATTGTTGTGCATAAAACCAAAATAAAATACATGTTCTCTTTTACAATAGTAGATAGTAAGCGATAAGGCAGATGAAATAGAGTAGGATTCCTCAGCTTATAAGGACAGGACTGTCATGGTTTACCCCCAGCCAGCAGCTAAGCACCATGCAGCCACTCACTCATCTCCCTCACAGTGGGATGGGGGAGAGAATCAGAAGAGTAAAAGTAAGAAAATTCATGGGTTGAGATAAAGACAGTTTAATAGGTAAAGCAAAAGCAATGCACGCAAGCAAAGCAAAACAAGGAGTTCATTCATCACTTCCCGTGGGCAGGCAGGTGTTCAGCCATCTTCAGGACAGCAGGGCTCCAGCATGTGTAATGGTTACTTGGGAAGACAAACGCTATCAGTCCGAACATCCCCCCCCTTCCTTCTTCTTCCCCTAGCTTTATATGCTGAGTGCGACGTCCTATGGTCTGGAATATCCTTTGGGTCAGTTGGGGTCAGCTGTCCCAGCTGTCTCCTCTCCCAGCTTGTGCACCCCCAGCCTTCTCGCTGGTGGGGTGGTGAGAGAAGCAGAAAAGGCCTTGACTCTGTGTAAGCCCTGCTCAGCACTAACAAAAACATCTTGGCGTTATCAACACTGTTTTCAGCACAAATCCAAAACATAGCCCCATACTAGCTACTATGAAGAAAATTAACTCTACACCAGCCAAGACCAGCACAACAACTGACAGAAAGGATGAAAGTTTTGGCTAGTGTGAGTGGTATGGGAATAGTCAAGGAGGAAGAATTGTTAAGTTTCTCTCAGAAGAAGAACTAAAGGGACATAAAATGAAATGGGCTGGGATAGAGCTCATCGCACTTGACTTCAGACATGTGCAATGTAGACATTTGCTTCTGAGCTAGTCAGTCTAGACTCCTTTTGTTGCTAACTGAGAGGAACAAGCACTTCCAGGGCACAGTTCATCTTGCCTGTTCTGTAGCTATTCTAGGATAAAAAGCGTTACTCATCGGGAGTGCCTTTTTTTGTCATTGACTGAAGAGGGAGTCTAGTTAAGTAGCTCAGATACAAACTTCAGAATATAAAAAAGATATTGATGATTGGTCAGATTAACACTAACCTAGTGTGAAATATAAAAAGGAAGAACTTTTGCATTTGATACACGTGGATGCCAAATTTTCTTATGCATTCAAAGAGAAAATGAAAAAATTCACAAAAGAAATGTCTACCAGTAACTATTAAGTAGAAAGTTGCAGTCTGTGGCTCGGGGAGTCCCTAAGCCATATGTTGATGGGAGGCAGTGCAAGGGAAGGATTTCTGAAAGTTTGCCTCATTCATATAGTCACTATAATCTGCTACTGGGCTGAATCAGATGAAGTTGGCCCTTTGCTCTCACTCAGTACAACTTCCTCCTCTTTCTTAAGTACAGTGAATCAGCAGTCATAAGTGCTGGTACCAGCGGGGTCAAAATGTCTTTACTGGCTCACGCTCTGACAACAGAGATGAGTAGCCATGTTGTGGGTGTGTGAGTGTGAGGCCAAATCCACACCATTCTTTGTATCCTGATGCTCAAAGTAATGACTGGTTGGAGGTGTGCCCACAGCTAGCCTTTGACCTCATCTCTTCCCAGGGATTTCATGTTTCCTATTTACTTACTTTTTTTTTTAATCGTTTTGCATATTCTAGATATTAATGAGTGTATCACTGGGACACACAGCTGTGGGATTGGACAGACCTGTGTCAATACATTAGGATCCTTTCGCTGTCAGCGGGACACGAGCTGCGGAACTGGTTACGAACTAACAGATGACAGTCGTTGCAAAGGTACGTCTTGTGCAGAGAAACTGAAATCTTCCAGACGTAAGAAAAAAAATAAGTACATCATCATGTCATGTTCTTTTACTTTTGGTAAATACACATGTAAGCTGTAGTTACACAGGGACACTCAGACAGTGCTAGTTTTCCTGGGACAAAGATTTTCCACCTGTCACCTTGCAGATACCAGATCAGGCTGTCTGTGGACTACAACAAAGACTTCCAGGAGAGATAACTACATTTATTTTACACTGACAATTTGTGTTGCATGACAGGAGCTGGCCTGGGAACTGAAACAGTTGATTTTGAAGGCCCAGCATTCAGACCACACGCATTTTTCTGGTGTTTACTTCTGGCTAGCTCTAGTCTGGTCCTGTGAATTGGTTGCTCATTAGTGAACGGAGTGCCTAAATCCTGCTCCTGGAGCATACTTAATGGTTTAGTTTCACCTGAAAGAATCAATTTTGCACACTTCGGAGTGTGAAATGAAGTGTGGCAAGTGGAGTGACTAGGTGATTCAATTTGAAAATGCTAAGGTAGATGCATCTTTTTAAAAAAGTAAGCCTTTATCCTCAGGAGGCTTAAATTTGTTACAAAGGGATTAATTTCTTAATCACAACATTCTTAAGGATTAAAAATGAAAAAGAGATAAAAGCACTGTTCTTGACTAGCTATGTTTGAACACAAGGGTAACAGTCTTTTTTTTACTAAAGAAATGACTGATTTCAAGTTGCATCTAGCTCAATGTATGCTGTTATGTGTATCTATAACTTCACCTGACATGCTAACTTCACGGAGATACACATCAGCAGCAAACTCCATTTGATGTGAAATTGGTTTCCACTATGAGAAAGTCTGTTCCCCCTGCGCTTAGAATTGTTTATAAACAGACTAATTTCATTCCACTGAGTAAATTAACTCAGCCAAAATTCTGGGTAGGGTTTTATTGTAGAAACTGATTAGTGATGAATAATATATTGAATAAAACAGCTGATGAACAAACTTCAACGCAAAACCTGCAGAACATACAGATAATGTTTTTCAAAGTATCATGGTCTAACTTTGATCCCTTTGAAGTAAAATTTCTGCTGATTTGAATGACATCAGATTTAGGCCAACAAATAGCTTACCAGCAAGTATTAACAATCTTTCTCTGGTGGAAAAAAAGGAGTACAGACAGTAAATGATGCATGCCATTAATGTTAGAAATTTCTTATCTGGATAAGATATGTTAATAATATTAATTATTAATGTTATGTTAATGGCAATGAGAATAGAAAATGAATAATCTTCATGTATGATTTTTAAATGCCAAGTAAAACAACTGAGTTGTGCAACATGTAGAACCCTGCTGAACACAGTTCGGCATTAACCCATCCTAAACTTAAAAGGGGCTCCACAATCATTACTTAAGTCTCACAAAGCTCTAGGGATAAGCAATTGCATCTGCTGTTGTGTCAGCTGCATAAATGCGAAGGCTGAAGCATCCTATTGCTATAAACTTTCTGTATTTTAATCGCTTTAGGAGATTTCGTCCCATTGCAAGGTGGCAAACATTAAGTTTTTAGTAGCTTTTATGTGGACGGGGTTACATTTGTGAATGAAGCCTCATGAGCCCTTGTTTGCTTTATCTGAACCATAACTTATTCACAAATATTTATTGTCTATTCTGAACTGGAATGGAATATTAAAGTGAGCAGAAATTGTATTTATGTGCATTCTAAAGCACAATAATGCAAGGATATTGCAAGCCTTAATATGGATGAGAATCAAGGCCAATTAATTCACTTATGAAAGAAATGAACAATGTTTGCATTGGATCTAAGGTTAAAATTAAAATCGTACTTGGACATATGATTAAATCTTACTGATTTCAAAGCTGAGCCCATGTATAAGCACACTGCTGAATCAAGGCTGAACACTGCTGAACACGATGCTTCGGGTGCTCTGTAATAATTTTGAATCATTTAGTTGTGAGAACTAAACTTGTAAAGCATAATAAACACACCCCCCTCCCATATATAATGTTAATAATGAAATAATAAAAAAATCTTTAACTTATTCTACCTGTTTTTACTGAGATTCTGTTTGAGGTAGTAGGTCAGATTGATCCTGAGTCACTGCACTGAATTGCATGAAGGTACGCTGAGGATTAATCTGTCTGACATTTTTAACTATGTCTTATGTTTTAAATGTGATGAAAAAGCTTCTGTCAAACTCCTACTAACAATTTTTTTTTGTGATGTACTAGATATTGACGAATGTGAGACTGGTACTCATAACTGCCCCCCCGATTTTATCTGTCAGAATACTCCAGGATCTTTCCGTTGCCGACCCAAGCTACAGTGCATGAATGGGTTTATACAAGATGCGCTAGGCAACTGTATTGGTAAGACATATTCTTAACTCAGTGAATAATTAAGTGTTGCCTATGAGAAAAGTTGTAGTTTCACTGGGTGAGTTCTGAGCTTCTCAAGTCATTCTTCATGCATGTATGCGTTGCTCTACTATGTGTTTTTTCTGCTCCTTTAAAGACAGGCTTGGTCCCACAGGTAAGACTTGCAGAGGAAAACCATTTAAATAAAAGGCTTAAATACTAGATCTCTATTTTTAATGATGTTTGGTTACCTAAGGCACTTAGCTGCATTTGAACATTTTCCTTAAGTCTTTGGGTATTCTATCTGAAACAAAATTTGTAAAAAAAATTGTGATATATTTTATCTACCTCTATCCAAAAGGTTTTAGCTAAAGATTAGTATAAAAAGCTGTAATTTATTACATCCTCTGTAACACACTTTGTTGATATTAGTATGCATGGTTTTACAGGTATGTAGGTCTTTCCAGACCTGTCCTCCGTTAGTTATAGCCTATCAAGAATCTTACTATGTATGAGAATGGTGGGCCAGTTGTAACACACTGTGGAGAGGAGTTTTATTTTAAAGACTGATTACAATCTGTCAGACTAATGCCTTGTTTCCAAGACTCCTACAAAACAGAATTATAACCTCTATATAAATATGTTAGAATTACTGGTTTCCAGCAGAGTCTAAGTGGAATTGTCTAATGTGACCTACAAATCTATCAGTTATTCCCTTGAGTAGTGTTTTCAAGTCTCAACTTAACTTTGAATTTGCCCATCGGCGTAGTGTGTCTTGGACTTGTGGAACTGGCTGAGCGACAGTAGCTGCCAAGCCTAGCTCATTGTCAACCCCTCGTTCTCCTGACCATATCATACCCTGTAGTGCCGAAATCTGACACTGGAAACACTGAGCCTGAAAACAAAATTGCAGCCTTTAAAATGAAGGGGGCAGTGCTTGTGCACAACAGACCCTTTGACGACGTGTATCTGCCATAGCTAGCACCAGGTCCACAGCAGTTAGTAGTTAGCTTGCCTTCACTGACATTAGTAAACCCACATCAATTTGCAGCAGCAATAGTTATGTCCCCTAAAATGCATTTGCTCAAAATATGTACCAGAACAATTTCACAGGGTAATTTTACACACTGTGAATCAAATGCTGCCCTATGTGGTGTTGAGGGGAAGAAGTATGAAAACTTCCCTGTCTATCCACTGTCTTCGTAAGTTGAAAATTTTACACTGTAGTGAGCTGGGATAGGCCTGGCTGAAATGTTTCACATTACACTACATCCCCTTCCTCATCTTCAGGAAGCCAACATTTTGCAAGCTGGATGCTGTACTTAATACCATACCATACCATACCAACTGGAACACAGTAGCTCTTCAACAGTTAACAGTCCCCTGTGTAAAATGATGCTAATATCCTAGTGAAACAGTTGGGAAAATTTTAGGCAGAGAAGTACTCACATGAAGCTGGACTTTGCTGAAGGTTGTGGGATGCAAGCCCATACACTCACAAGCAGTGCTGCTCCTACAAACTGTCAGATCTTCATTACATTAACATTTCCAGGCAGCAAAGGCTGCCTCAATACCTCCTGTAGCCACTGATTCCCAACTCTGAAACTCCTTTCCCCCAAACTAACAGCACATGCTAACCTTGCATAGCAGTGAGTTCCTTACCTTCTTGGCTAGATATAGCACACCAGATTGTACTTTAATACAGCTTAGTCTCATCTCATTACATTTTCTGAGATTCTACTTTATAGTGGGTTCTTACTAGGCAAAGGTTATCTTTGTCACAAAGTGATATGATATCCAGTTTGTAAAAAAACAGACATAACATTTGATGGATGGTAGAGGGCTGCATAGTCTTAGGAATACATAAATAAGCTATTCACATTCTTATGTGTTTACATGGACAACTTACCATAAGACAAGTAGGGTATTCCTGGTGAATACCTATGAGCAGTGGTTTATCTCTCTGTAAAAATGGAGTGAGCTACTACCTATATTAGCACACACTACCAAATAGCTCATTCACCGTGAGCCGCAACCCACAGACTGCAGCAGAACTGGTTGAGCTGGTGAACTGAATTGTTGATCATCTCTTCGTATGTTTAGGGGAGACTTCCAAAGGCTTTTAAACAAATACAAGTTCTATACCCAATTTCCGCTGCTTTTCAGTGGGATCTGAGCCTCTCATACCTCCGCAGATCTTTACCCTGGAAGTGTTAGATCGATGAAACTAAGTAGTAGAAATAGTTGTATTCTCCCATAGGAACTTCTGTAACTCTCAGGGATACATCAGGATGTAAACCTCTGAAGGATTACATTAGGAAAACATCTTACCTCCAACATCTTCAGACAGTAGATAGTTACACTGACTTGTGCTCTTGTAGATATCAACGAATGCCTAAGCACCAACATGCCTTGCCCAGCTGGACAGATATGTATTAACACTGATGGCTCATATACCTGCCAGCGAATCTCACCCAGCTGTGGCCGAGGTTATCATCTCAATGAAGATGGAACAAGATGCGTAGGTAAGTCACAGTTTGAAAGAAAAACAGTTTGAAGACAATAAATCACATCTATCATTTATGTTTGCCAGTTTCTTGCACTCTGCCCAAGTTTTTCTCATTCCCACAGTTGACTCTTGATCCTGTTCTTTCCCTCATGGCAGTCCCAACAAGTGTAGAATGATAAGGATCCACACTCTGTCCTTCATATAACTCATGAAACCCTATATTCTGAGAATAAGAGAAATTATAATCACCTCCCCAAAATGGCATTTTCTGTGACTATATTAGTGTATTGAAACAATGCTGTGTGGTCTCAAATCTCCTCAATACAGAGGTATAACAGAAGAGCCACTTAATGTCCCACAGAAACCATTCAAGTAATGTTGAAAGGCTTATATGCCTTTGGCTGGCTTTTAACTAAGGTGGCTTTTGCTAAGAGAGGTATTTTTGCATGTGTTTTTCATTTTTGTAAAAGCCTTATCAAAGCACTACTGACTGTGGGTCCCTGGCATCTTACACTAGCTGAAGATCTGATCCATGAATATCGAGTGTGCATAATAAACCAATTTTGCAACTGATTTCCTCCAAAGATTGTCTGATTTCCTGATTTCTTTTCCCACCCAAGTCCATGAACATTAACGGGACACCCGAGAGATAACCTGCTTCACTAAGAGTAGTTTGGATTTGTGACTCTGATCTTCTTGTAGAAGCTGAGAGCTAGATCAAAATCTTGCTTTCTGTTTCAAAACACTTTGTAACTACTAGGGGACATGGAAATATGTTAACATATTGCTCTTCTCTCAACTTGCATGCTCAGAAGTGTACTTTCAATCACTTCTCTCCTTTTTTTAGATGTGGATGAATGCTCATCCTCTAATCAGCCGTGTGGAGAAGGACATGTTTGTATAAATGCCCCAGGCAATTACCGTTGTGAGTGCAAATCTGGCTATTCTTTTGATGTCATCAGTAGAACTTGTATTGGTAAGTTGCACCTGTCGACTTAAATACATGCAGCCATGGCGTTTTAAAAAATGATCCTGTGTAAAGAATGTTATTGCTCTCTGCATAACCGCTTTCATCTGAATGTAAAATTGACTACTATATTATTTGTATAAATCTAATACCATATTAAAGAGCTGCTGATACTTCAAAGGAAGCTGTATTAGTATTGTCAACATGTTATCTGTTATCCTGTTAAAAGGTAAGATTATGACAGCATGTGTAATTGTTTTCTGTGATATTTTTATATGCACCTACAGCAAAACATTCCTTTGGAAGATCAAAGGAACTTTCTTCTTTATAGATCTAATTCAATTATGTACTGGGGTGTTTCTAAATGAGCATTTTGGGCAAGTCCTTCCCTCTCTAGTATGAAATTTAGATCTGGAAAATAAAAATCAAACTTTTATGACCACGTTCTTGTCCAGACTACTACTGCAGTGAAGCCAGCCAATACATAGACCTCTCTATATGTTTATCATTGCAGATATCAATGAGTGCAGACGTTATCCAGGCCGCCTTTGTGCTCACAAGTGTGAGAATACTCCTGGTTCCTATTACTGCACTTGTACCATGGGATTCAAACTTTCAACTGATGGCAGGTCGTGTGAAGGTACAGCTGTCATATGCTTTGGCTATATAGTGTGAGATACAGCTCATTGCTGTTTACCTATTTTCATTTGATTTTAGCTTGTAAGATTGCACTGGAATGGCATGAGAAATCAACCCAGTGTGGTCTCTTTGATTACATGAATGCTGTTATGATTAATCAAGGCCACTCTAGCCCACAGTTTTTATTGCCCTCAGGCTAGATCATGCAGAAGTGTGTGGGTCTGCATTTACTGCATTTTGAAGGGTGATTCAGCTAGATCAGAGTCAAGACCTTCAAAACCAGCCTTGCTGATACCCAGATACAAAAATGCCACTGTGGTCCTAAAGACTCCCTCCAAGTCACACACCTTGAAGGACAGTGGGAAATAATAGCACAGTATAGATTAACCTATACTGCCAGACCCTGTTGAGAGTAATACACCCAACCCCTCCTATTTCCAGCTTATTCAGTGACATGCATACCATCCTTTTTTAATTAAAAAAATTGTCTTCCAAACTTTTGTTTTAGTCCTGTAATAGGAGTGAGGAACATAGCAGGAAATTTGGGGTTCAGGTATATAATTTTGCATTTCAGATTTAAATGAGTGTGAGAGCAGCCCCTGTAGTCAAGAGTGTGCCAATGTGTATGGCTCCTATCAGTGTTACTGCCGCCGTGGCTTTCAACTTAGTGACATAGATGGGATTTCATGTGAAGGTAAGCATTATTGTTTTGCAGATGGAGGATGAGTGAGCATTTCTTATTCTCACTGTAACATACATGAACAATTCCATGTACCTGTAATTGTTTCATTTTAACATTTGATTCTCTTTGGTATTTTCCTGTGAAAGTATGAAACTGTATTTAATGAGTCTCCCACCCATGTCCGAGTCTAGAAATACCTCTGCTTTTGTGGTGTCAGTTTTGCTACTGAATTCTAGCTTGGTGTACTTTTGTAACTTGTCAGAAATGTTTGGGTTTTTTCTGAGGAACTAACAGAATTTCTAGTCTTCAGCAAGTGAAGATAAAAACACATTTATATGTTACATATGTAATATATAATATTACTTGGTAGTATTTTATATATCCTCTTTTTGTGGCAGGTTCTAAACTAATGTGTAAGTAGGTTCTCCTCAAATACAAGGAGGATGTGGGCGTGACCTTGTGGGTAAGATCCTGAATTTGAACTTAGGTCTCCTGGACTTACTAGACAGTAAGACCTTGGGCAGAACACATCATCTTGGTTTCCTTTTTATAAGAACAAGGATAAAACTATTCCTTTCCCTCCCTTTTGTAAAGTACTATGATACATGTCACTGTAAAGTGCTTGCTTGTACCCATTTACTTTGTCTCGGGCCCTTACATTGCTTTTAATTTTCTTCACACCTCCATTTATTCCTGACAGACCTTATTGACTAGAGCCACACCTGTCTGATGATGTTCTTCCTCGCCCAGCAATTAGAATCATGAAATTGTGTTTGAATCTTGCAGTGGCAACACCGTACATGTGCACTTGGTTGAATGTCATGAACACATAGTAAATTAGTGGTGTTTTCTTCTTGCAGATATTGATGAATGTGCTTTACCTACTGGAGGGCATATCTGTTCCTTTCGATGTATTAATATTCCTGGGAGTTTTCAGTGTACTTGTCCCTCCACTGGTTACAGGTTGGCACCCAATGCACGCAACTGCCAAGGTGAGTTCAATAACTGCAGGGAGACCTAACTGGATTGTAGACTTCTGAAAAGTTCTAGCAAGTTTTTACATTTAAAAAAACACCTTTCCTAGAACATTATAAGTAAAGCAGTAAACATCAGCTTGAAATCTGAAGAAACCAATGTTTTATAATAAATATACAGGAAATTTCTCTTACAAACTATACAATGCAGTAGAGAATACTTTTTACAACATTATTAAAGAATTATACAAAATTGTGAAGGTGGAGATTCCCACTGTGAAATGGTATGAGCTAGTTTAGCCATTAAAAGGAAATACACTGTAAACATTTCAGCAAATATTTAGGTCTTGTCCACTTAGTGGCACTGCTGCTCTTCCTTTTCCTGTTCTTGCCTGTTGTTTGGGTTATGTTTCTTCTTTTTTGTTCTCCTGCCCTCCCCTTCCAATCCTGTAATAATGTTTAATAGCACTCCATGTTCTGTAGTACCTAATATGATAATTTCATCATCTGGCACCTGCAAGTAGAGGAAAGGCATGTGTTTAATCCACTCACCTTTTTCCATTTGGCAGATATTGATGAGTGTGTTGCAGAAAGCCACAACTGCTCTTTCAATGAGACCTGCTTTAACATCCAGGGGGGCTTTCGCTGTCTGTCTTTGGAATGTCCAGAAAATTACCGCAAGTCAGGAGATACGTAAGTACTTTCTTTTTGAAGGTTGAACAGTTTTTTGGTGACATGCCACTGCCGACTGAATACATAACAGATTCTGGCAAATATGTATTTTGTTGGTAGGCCTACCCTATGTTTTGCACACACAGGTCTGGTCCCTTTCTCATGCTCCTGTTTCAGTCTAAGAAAAAGATATTGCCTTAAAAAAATGCCACGTGTCAGTGGTTTACATCGTAATGATCTCCAGAGCCATGAGCAGATGTTCTCTCTCTGGCTACCTCGCAGGCAACCTGTTAGGAAGGTTACATTCAGCTTCAAAATTCTGACTTTTATTTCCTTTCACACGTAGTCTTTCCTTACTATTACACTCCAGTGAAAGAGTTCTTTTTAGCTCCCTCTGAATTTTTACCAGTGCTGCTGCAAAGCATTGCAAGAATGTCTTATTTTTAGTACCATTTTACCTCTGTTAAAAAAGCTGGGAATCCTAGCAAGGGTGGTACGTTAGCTGCTGCTCAAACTTGTGTCTCTTAACCTAGCTCAGAGAAAGTGTATGCATTCTGGTGTTGAAAATATGAGACAGCTTTGGGGGAGGGGCAGCTGGCAGCTCATTTATACCCACCAAATGGTGCTAGCAAAGTGGAGAAGTTGTTGCAAAATTTCAGTCACGTAGCTAGCGTTTATGGCTGATGCAGATGACCACTTTTCCTCCTGCCCTGTGGCTTTATGGCCACCCTGTACTCCAGCGATTCTTCCAAAGGCTGCTCCATGGTCCCCCTCATCTGCCCCATACCCAGGTAAGTGTATGCTCCACCAGCTAGGGAGGAAAGCTGATAAACCACATTTGTCATCAGCCTGCTATTGCTTTTCACAGTCAGTGTTCATATGCCCAGCATCTTTTAGATAAAATTGAGTACTCTGTGCCTCCTCTGTAGAGTGAAGCTAATGCTGATCTTCATCGGAGGGACTTTGTGGGGATTAGTTAGTTTCCATTTAAACCTTAGTCTGTGAAGTGCCATATAAGTGGCAGAGCAGATGTATTTGACCAGAATGCTGTAGAGGGAGTTCATGGTATAAAAACAGATATTTGTAAAATATGCTTGTATTCTGAGAAGTGTCAGTAGTAATTACTTTTTAAATTACATTTATCATATCAATAAACAAGCAGGGCCTCGTGATGCAGATGTTCTCTTTATTTGTAATATTGTGGGTTCATTTGTATCCTAATTCAAAAAAAGTCATTTACAATGGGGCACTAAGCAGAATTAGCAGATTTCTACTCTTATGGACATCCCTGAGTTGCAAAGTTCGGTTTATAAAATACGCATCGTACACACACATTCCATTTCATCTTCTTTCTTATCTATATTTTTATGCATGTGTTGAAGTTAATGGCTATTTGAGATGTAAGGGATCTTTTGGGGAAGTAGTAGAATGTCTGAATTTTTTTTTCTGTGTCTGGGTTGTTGGGGCCCTGCAATGGCTTACTCTGCCTAACTCGAACAGACTCTGAGGGAGAGATTCTTCTGATGTGCTAGGGCTATAATTAGGCTATGAGTCAGACACAAATCCTGTAGCTGCTCAGTGAAGTTCTAATTATTTTAATTCCTTGAGTTATTATCTTGTTGGATTTATTAGGTTTTTCCCTCTCAACAGCTACAGACACAGTTACTAAATTTATTGTCGAAAATGTGTTTGCATAAACCAAAGAGAATATGAGTTCATTATCTTTACTGCAAAAAGTCCAAGTTAGTTCAATGGGGAGATAGGTACTCTCATACTTAACCAGTATACGAGTATTATACCAACATGCCAGAATCAGGGTTTATGTATTGGGTTGCCTTGTGCCCATTGGAGAACAGTTTCATAAGCAGCTTTTTAGCATCTGTTTACATCCAAACTAATTTACATCTTCTTGAATCATTTATTTTTGGTATATATAACCTAGCATAGCTGATAGATAGCATATCTTCATTAGCTTTTGCATGATAATGACATTAAATCGCTTTTTCACCCAACCTTGTGCCAGGACTCTAAAATCAAACCAGCTGGCTTCTCATAACATCGTATCTACTACAGGTACCGTTTTCCTCTCATTTTTATTCAGAACACACTCCGGTATCACCAGCTTGGCACATCATAAGACAGACAACACATTTTCCATTCTGATCGAATTGGCACCTCATGGGATTTTTTACCCTATCTCCAATATTTTCTTTGGAACAGCTATAATTTAATAGGCCTCAGTCCTCAAAATCCAAGTTTGTACATTGTTATTTTTCCTTAAAATCCTTATGTATGGGCAACAGCCCTCAGTGGTCCAGAAGCTTCCTTACCTAATACCTTTAAAGCAGAGATTTTTGCATGGTAGCTGTTGCAGTGGCGATTGTCATCAAGTGAAGTAATTGCAGGATCATCCCATGCTACAGGCTGAACGCTCAGGATGCTATATGGATACTCTGAGCTTTCTGAGGAAACAGCCTGTGTAACCTTCCCCAAGCACCAGCAAAGTGCCTGGTGTGGTCTGATCCTTAATGGTAACAATTTTATTGAAGGTCTTATCTCTTTTGCTTAAATTCTGCCTTATTTTTTTTACCTTGATCAGCCTATAGGCTTGGCATTTTTCCAAGGAAAATTAAGATCTACTGCTACTCACAATAGGACTTAACTTGCTGTACTGCCTTGCCAAACACTTTTTGTTTTCAAATTGCATAACAAATTCTCTTTACGCGACACTGAAGTCTAACATTTGTAATATTTAAGCCAAGAAAAATAGTAGAAAAGATAAAGAAGCAGTTATGACGGCATGTCAGAAATGTGTGTGCTCCATTGAGCCAGATTGGGAAATATTTTTATATTCTAGACATGTCTGTGTATTATTATTAAGGTTGCCTGTCGCTTCTCATTATTAGGACCTGTTTTTAACTGCTTAGAATTTTGCCAAAACGTAACCAACGGCTGAAATTTTACATGCCAGGTGTCTCACTCAGGCTCAAGTTTTGGCAAATTTCAGCCAAAGCAGTTCAGTCATTTCCAAGATCAAGGGTAGGGAGGAACACATTGGGTTTTGTGTTTAAGGCACTTTGGTGACTTTTTTTTTCTTTTAACAGTTTGCTGTCATGTTTTGGAGCAGAAATCTGAAATTTGTTAGAAGATTACTTTTACACTTTTAGTCATCCTTACCAAAACGCTCTGAAACTTCTGAAATTATGGACTTTGTGAAATTGCATTTAGCCTTTTTTCATAAACCTTAGGAAATGAGGACCTTGATGAGTAATCTTAATCCACCCCTGTATGCCAAAATAGAGTCAGGTCTACGTGGAGTATTTCTGAGTTGTTTGTTTAACTTTTGCTTCAAGTCCTTGAATGATAAAGATTTCACAGCCTCAGTGGCAACCTGTCTTTGCATTTGACTATCTTCCTCAGTACAATTTAATTCTTCCTCTCAGTAGAGAGGTCTTTCTTGTTTAGCAACCACATTTCTCTTCTGATTCAGCAGACCTGAGCTTCTTGCTGCTCTTTAAAGCAGTCTAAAATGTGCAGGTACCAACTCCAGAGACTGTGTGAGCCTGCTCCCACATATAGCCACAGGAAAGAAGCCCGATCTTCCCCATAATGTCAGCTTCTACCTGTCCTGGGCCAGGTGCTGCCAGCCCTAACAACCCCAGAGCCTGTTTCTTCTGTGCTTTCAAAGACCACTCAGACTCCGTGGATAAGAAAGCTGTTTCTAGCACGGGTAAGAGAAGAGATGACTTGGTAAGAAGGAAAGGCGTACTTAGGGACAAAGAGGCTGAATGGAGGGAGGGAGGGATGGATCTGAAGGTATGACCAGGTGAGGAGAATGAATCTGGGAGACGCTTGAGGGGTAGAAGGTAAAATTGGGTAAAACAATTTAGAGACAAGGGAGAAACCAAGCAGAGGAGTCAGGAGCTTATGGTTAGGGGTGATTGATGCCAAATTCAGATGAAGACCATCTGAGCAAGGAATAATTTGGGATGGCTGTAGAAAGATACTGAGGGAAGGGGCGTATGCTTTGGGACTAGTGCTGTGAGGTGTAGGAACTGAGGCAACCAAGTGTCAGCCAGGAGAGGATGGAGCAAGAGAGGAGGATTGGCACTGGCTGAGTAGACAGTCCTGATGCCAAATGTTTGAGTGAGCAGGCAGGGCAGTAGGCAAGGAGAGGGGATAGGAAGAAGGAGCCAGGTTGGGAAAGACAGATGAAGAAGACAAGGATAGGACATAAAAGCTCAGTGCTGAGGGCAGAATGAAGATGGGTCTGTCTCTTCTATAGCTTGAAAACTACTCGAGACTTTTCCAGCTCCAGACAGGAGGAACATAGAAAGTATTTGTCCATCCTGTCTACTGTACTGCTGTATACTGTATTCCTGCCTGAGCCTGAAGTGGGACTCCAGATTCTCCTCTTGTTAAGAAATATCTGTGAAAACCAACCATCGGTTGGTTTCATTCCCTTTAAGTTCTGGTCTAAGACAAAAACCCCCTTCACTACACAGCTGCTCTTTTAACATAAATGTAGAGATCCACAATGTGGTGATACAGCCCAGCTGATGGCTCATCTGGGCCTCAAGGTGTGGTGCAACCAGCTGAAAAGAAATACACACTGATGATAGCATGAGTAAGTGCCTTCGTAGTGGAGTATATTCTAGGAGGTCTGGAAGATTGTTACAGCTCTGGAAATCTCCAGGGTCAAATTTCAGAGATGTGTAGTGTGTAGTTTAGTAATAATACTTGGTTAGTCATTCAGCATGTTGAGATGGTTCCCCTGTATGAAGTAAACTGTGAAGTCATAAATCTTGCTAAAAAGTTCTTTTCCCTTCAGTGCATGAGGAATTGTTGTATACCACTCAACTCCTTTGGGCACAATGGAATAAATTGCCTTTGTACCACGTGAAAACCAGCTCAGAAATTAAAAGGAGGGAAGGCAGAAAATATTTTCTCCTCATTTCTCTGTTAGGAAATGTTGTATTCATTATCTAAAATGGAATCTCTCTAGTTTTGGTAGTTTTCCTGTATGAGTAACCAGTGTTCAGGACATGAAATTCAAACTATGAGTAATTCTTTGAAACCAGTATTTCAGCCACATAAATAAACCTAAGAGAACAGAGTACTAAGTGAGCTAAAATAATAAGGAACGAATTCAGGAAGGAGCATTTAGCAGCATTATATGCTTATTTTTCTAGCCCATGTGCCTAGTTGGAGAGGTTTGCAAAGATGTATATAAAATTGCCTCACTGCAAAGCAGCGCATATTTTACTTGGGCTGAGTGTTGGGTTTCTCTGGTACCATCTTGGTGCCTCCTCAGCACTCCCCTTCTCCCTCCGGGTCCCCCGTGCTGCCTCCCACAGCGACGCGGCGTGGTGGCACGGTAGCTGTATGGCCAGCTCATCCGTCCCGACATGCCACGGAGCTGGAGCAGCACCCGGGGTCTTGGGCTGCTCACTCACTAGCAGTAGGTTCTTGGATTTCCCCGCCGTACGATTTTCTTCTGCCCACTGAAGGGAAGCATTTAAACAAGGTCTCGAGAGTACACTGAGATTTAAATGCTCATTGCTTATTGCCTTTGTGGTGCATGACCCCAGAATGAACTGTGGTTCTTGAAAGCAATAATATTTGCTATCTCTCCTCTGTGGTTATTTGACAGAACAATTAGTGCACATTAACTAAACCTGTAGTGAAGTGTGCAGTGTGTAGTGTGCACCACCAAAGAATAAGATAAAAGAAGATGAATTTTGAATAATTCTAGCTCCTAGCCGCAGGCACATCTGTCTCCACAAATAACTCTGAATCAGCAGAAAGTCCTTTTTCAAATCTTAGGAAGCTGGAAGCCTTGGGTTTTTGTTCTCTTAAAAAATTCTGGCTATTATTATAAAATGTATTTTACTTTTATAAAAGAATAAATCAGGGCATCTTTATGAGCGTGTAAGTGCTCATGAGCATGTACATGCTTCCAAAAAGATTTACATGAAGAAAACATTTCCAGCTAAGAAATTAATTGTCTTGACTTGCTTCATGATTTCAGCAAAACCAAGTAGCCTTGTGATTTCAACAAAACCAAGTAATTCTCTTTAGTGGAGTTATTGATGACATTTCAGAAAAGAATGCAGAACTCACTATACCTGAAAATATAACAAGAGTATCCACACCTAATTAGCTGGCCATCCTGTGAAGACTTGTGTGTGCTCTTCATACACATGAATAAAATTAAGAATGCATCTAAGTCTTCAAAGAATTGCTTTGTACTTTCGTTTGCAAGTGGTATTAAAAGAAAACATAGAACACATTAACTGAAGAACTGAGGGTGCTTTTAACTACTCTTTTTGAAAATGCTTATTTTGCATGTAATGAGAAGTTCCTGGAATTCAGGTCACCATGCACTGGCAACAAAGTGAAGCTTGCTTATGAGCCACAGTTCTGTTGATACCAGATACTCCTGATAGGAGCTCAGTTTTATTTGTCAAAACAAAATACATGAAATGGGCACTCAAATTTCCTTGAGGTTGTAAGAAACAAACCATGCTTTCATACTGGAGCATTTCTTAGTAAAGAAAAAAAGTAGTTCAGGTTCCAAAACCTCAGCCTGTGGATTGAATATTGCTTTTGAGTGGAGAGACTCTTGTACATAATTTAATTGATTCATAGTTGTGCGTGAGGCAAGTTTGGAGCTAAATGCACAACCTGATCATCCCCAAATTTTGCAAAGTCAACATCCAGCTGAGATTGTCATGCCTACCTCTACTTCTATGCACCTGTGCGAGAGGATGTTCAGATACCAACTTGAATGTAGTCATTTGAGCGTATCTTCAATCTGAAATTCATATAAACTTTCCTTGTATGCAATTCTTTAAACACTTCTGAAACCCACCAGGTATCATGACATGTCAGGTCTTCATTATTGTACTGGTAAACAACAACATTCTTTAATAGCAGTGACTTTAATGCCCATACCTGTCTGTGCCATATTTTACTGGGCAAACTTTACTTGTCTCAGTAGCAGAAAGAGAGGAGATTGCTCCCTCCATGCAGATCGTGATTTCTAGTGCTGATGTTCATTGTTCACTTTCAGCCTGTATGGGTGATCTCTTCCTAGTTTTCTGGCTTTTTCACTGTAATATAGAGCCTAGTGATAAAGGAAGGAAACAGCAGAGGGCAACTTTCTCACTCGCCAATGTCATTCCCGTGACTTAAGGCTGTGTAACAGTGGACTGAATGTGCAGGGCGCATGCTGGAGACATCAGGCTGTTGGATCTTGTTTTCAATGCCTGCCTAGATGGGTGTTAGACTGACTCAAGCTGGTTCTCCTGGTAGCACAGAGAAATACTGTGCCACAGTGGGAGGAAGAAGGTTTGTCTTCAAAACAAATAAACCTTGACATGCAGGCAGTGTTGGAAGTAAGTTTTACATTCCTCTGTATGCTGTCAGATGAGGAACATAAATAGTGCAGTATCTAGAGTGCCTCTTCTCTCTCAGAAAGACCAACTCCTTGTACATTTGTGGCTTTCAGAATACTTTGCCCAGTCTTATAATCCAGCCAGACATCCCAAGTAGGACACAGTCAACTCACTAACCTCTTAAAATCTCTTCCTTTATTTAACATATGTCTGGTCAACAGAAGAATAAAACTTGGGGCGGGGTGGGGGGGTGGGGAGCCAGTGTTCTCCCTAGGAAGAGCTTAGCTGATCTAAATGCAAACAAACTCTCACCCACACCAAGGTGTCAGACTCAATCCATCTGTGCATGCAAAAAAAGGGCAATGCTTCTGAAAATGGCAACGCTTCTCCAAAAGTACCAACTACAGACAAGTTCATCCTTATTTAGTAAGTGTCCATTTGCAATATGACTGAGGTGCCAGGCTGAAGAATGGATACAGTATGCAAGTCAACGTATCTTTTCCCACCCCCACTGCCCTTGCTTTCCTATCACGCTTGCTAAATGTACGCTAATCTTCCTCTTGTCTTGTGTTCTCACTTTTCTTGCAGTCGCTGTGAGCGCTTGCCTTGTAATGAAAATAAGGAGTGCCAGAGCCTGCCTCTGAGAATAACCTACTATCACCTCTCTTTTCCTACCAACATTCAAGTACCCACCGACATTTTCCGCATGGGCCCTTCCAATGCTGTCCCTGGGGATAAAATTCTGCTGTCCATCATCAGCGGGAACCAGGAGGGTTTTTTCACCACAAAAAAAGTGAACAACCACAGTGGCATTGTGGTCATGCAGCGGCAAATCACAGAGCCCAGAGACCTTCTTCTGACAATTCAAATGCAACTTTCCCGCCATGGAACTGTCAACACGTTTATTGCCAAACTTTTTATCTTTGTCTCTGCACAGCTCTGATCCCTATCTTACAAGCATCATTGGCTACTTTTTCTCTTCTAAGAGTAGCTTTTTTCCCCCGATTTTAATAAAGGTTTAGTTCATCTGTTGCATGCTGCACTTGCATTTTATTTGCCATCATCATTACAGTTCTCCACTTTCTACTATCACTGAATGTCTCAATTTGGGGAGATTCTTATGTGTACTCTGCATCATTATAAAAAGCAGAAACTGGTGTGTAAGAGCTTCTTACCTGAATATACCGAGCACTGAAAACTATTAATTTACTTCACACAGTAGTGGAGTTGGTCTCATTTGATGATTCACAGCTGCATATGTTTAGGTCTAAATTTTCAAAACAAAATAGGTACATAATTTCAGCTGTGTCAGCTGAGACATCTTTAGAGAGTTTCCTTACTTAGGGAGTAAATACTGTGCATTTTCTGAAAATCTATTAAAAGGGCATAAATTAGGCCCTTAGGACCTCAGAGGTGCCCAGCACACAAGTCACGTGGAAAGTGTGGAGCCAGATTCTCAAGCTGCGCTAGTTATCGTTGCTCTGTTGTGGCCAATGAGCTTGTGCTGATTTCCACCAGGTACAGATCACAGTTCTAAATTTAAGGACAGTGAAAAAGAGAATCTCCTCTAAAGAACATTCATTTTACAGATTTTTCATCTTCCTTTCTGTGGAATTTCCATGGAATTGAAAAACTAATGATGGGAAAACAACAACGAACTTCCTAACAGCATTCACCTAGTAGCAGAGAGCTCCTTTCTATTTCACAGGCTGTATCCTGAGATGTGTCTACAGGAACATTTGAAAAATATATTTAATTGGTCTCATAACATTTTTATCTCTCCAACTTCCATATCAAAGCTGATAAATTTTTAACTGTAAAGACTTTACACAACAACAACAACAAAAAAACCCCAGCCAGACCCTAGCAGCCCTGACAGGTCAGCCAGAATTCCAATATCCAAATCTTTCTTCCTTTACTTCTATGATTTTCTTCCTTTACTTCAATACAATCAAGAACAATGTAGACAACACAACTGGAATTTCTTTGGAATTCTTTTGTTTTGTGGACTGGAAAAGGATTTATTTTACTCTTCAGTCCTTGTATTGATAAATATTAAAAACTCAGTCCCAGAGGTATGGTCTAAAAATTGATGGTTTACACCATCCTGGGCTCAAATATCTCTGCTGCCTGGTACATAGGCAGAATAGTCAGTCCATAGATGAATGAGGAATAATCCATGTGAATGCACATAATAAAAAAATGCTTCACTGTGTAAATACAGACAGCACAGACAAGGTACAAGGTTAGAAACTGGGAACCTTCTAAACTAAGATCACAGGCCTTAACCACCTGAACACAAGGAATTACTCTATTAGCTGTAAGCTGTGGGCTCTCAGGCTCATCATCAGCCAAGGACTAGATTGGGGCATGATCACAGCACTCTGCCAGACTATTACATGTTCCCTAAGGCAAAGTTTATCCCAGCTGGCTGACAGGAGTTCAAGTCTCACGAGGAATGCCAATGTTTAATAAGTCTGTTGACACATACTTATAAAGCTGCCAGAAGTTGCCAGTGGGGATAGAGTCCCAGCTTTAAATATTGAAAGCACAAGCCTGTGCTACTTGAGCTAATGGGGTTTCTTACTGCCACAGAAGATGCTTGTATATAAATGCCCTCTGGCTACCAGTTCATTATGAGGCCATAATTAAGTAGGATAAAGATTCAAAAATAAAATTAATTTTTGCAAGCATTAATATATATTTGTTTGGCAGGAAAAGAAGGGAGTGTGAGAATTTGGCCCTCAGTATTTTAAAATGCTACCATATTAATTGCATTCAGCAAGTAATTCAAGAACATGGAGCTCAGATTCTCCTGTATTAGATGCTTTAATGCTGCAACGTAGCTGGAACTTTCAAGAACATGTATGTAATTATGCAGCACCATTTATGTGCATGGTTCTTTCCAAATGAAAATGAAATCACGGCTCCTGGTCCAAGGAACTTACTAATTGAATCCAACAGAGAATATGAAAAGGAATGACACCAGGACCCAAGAAGAAAGAAAAAAATGTGTTCGGGAAAGGATTATTTGCAAAATAATCAGAGCAACTGAGCTGTTTCTTAACTTTTTTGTCTTTTAAATGAAAAAGTCCTGGAGGAGATACCAGCTCCAAAGCTGCAATTTTTATTAGAGGGGGAAAACTTGAAGGAAAGCTTTGAATAAAGAAGAAGTTCTCAGCACTTAGGAAGAAACTTTTGTCAGTCACAGTCCCCACTATAGGAGGACACAAGCAAAAAGGAAAACGTCAGCTAATCAGAAGATCAAATGCAAAGATGATGTGTAAGGATAAAATTAAAAAGTATTTTGAGATCAGAGCACATCATTAATAGCAAATATTAGGATTTGAAATAAATGCTAGTTGTCAAAGAAGTTACTCCAGAAGATGTCTAAAGATATGCCGTCAAAGCAATGAGAGAACAAAGTGTTATCAACTGCACTTTGCATACGCTGAAGCAATTAGCAGGGATATCAAAAGAAAAGAGATCAGAGAATGAATATTTAGGCAGGGCAGAATGAAAGCACAAACTCAAGTTTAGCAGTGTGGACAGAGCATGCAAAAAAAAAAAAAGATTGTAGGATTTGTAAGAGGAGAAAGAAACAGTGCAAAGAAATAGAGCTGACACAGATGTTTATCTGTCACGTGTATGGTTACAAGCTGGATGGATCTAGAAACTAGTTTTATTTAGGAACTAACACAAATCACTCATGATCATTGTAATCCTCCATTTCTGTATGCAGGGTACCTAATTCATGTCAGAATGGTTTACTCCAGTGAATCAGAAGTGAGAATCATGAATGTAAGTTTTACTTAGGACTTCATCTTAAACAAATTCATGGCTTTATTGGATGAGAATTTCAGAAATGTATGTGTTTGCCAAGTTTTGTTCCAGCTGAAGTCAAGAGTAAAGCCCCCTTCCCAAGAAGGGGTAAAGGCAGACTAATAGTGAATGCTTCATACACTCAAACCACAATGTTTTTGCATACAAATTCTATTATCTAAATACAGCTATGAAAATTTAGGATGCTCTATGTATTGTACCAGTACTTCTTTGGTAATAATGTCCCAAAATGAGTTACGCAAGCTACTGATTATTGGTGTCCCTAAAACCTTTAGGTGGTGCTATATTTATTATTTATGTTATGTAATGCAAAGAGACTTTTAAAGAACTTCTTCAGAAATTGTAAACACGTTATTGGAAGTAACACCAGTCTGACTTAGGTGTTGGGACTCCAGCTCAGCAGGATCCTGAGGAGAGATGCAGTGTTTGTTTGTATGGCTGCATAGATGTAAATGTCTACTAAACGCCTCTACAAACAGTGAGGAAAAAAAAAAGGGAAAGAGGAAAACACACACAACGAATGTATGTTTTGCCTCAATTCTATTTGTTACATGTTTTGAAATAGACTATTTTACACAGGAACTAGACTGTGAATTTAGCTGATTCTTATTTCACAGACGTGAGGGTCAGCTAGCTGGAAGTCCTTTCTTAATTTGGCAGCTGACGTTTAAAATAAGGGGATGGAATCTGTTATCGTAGGTCAGGCTCTTATGTCCATATATCCAGACTTAATTTGTTCTACAATGACCAGCATGACCAGCAGAAAGCCCTATTCTGTTCCCTGTGAGATGCCTAGGAAATGATGAAATTTTGTACCCAGGTAAAGGTGGGAAGTAAAAGGTCACTCCTGGCCTGTATCTCCTGGCCAGTCTCAAAACATCAACTACAGAGTGAGAATAACAAGCCAGACTCAGCTGGTGTAAATTAACCCAGCTTCATTGCCTTCCCGTGGACTATGCCCGTTCACATCTGTTTGAGCATGGTTTCCTTAATGTTGATTCATGTTTTCTCTTTTATCCTTACTTTAGCTTCATACAATATCAGCGTGTTTGGCTTTGTCTTCTTTGATGAGCAAATGTGGGTAGCATATAATAAGAAGTTACTGATGTATTTATTACTAATAGAGCCATAAAGTCCCTTTGAACATCTGAAAAAAGATGACTTGTAGGTGTGGACTTGGGTAACACATTGTGAAAACAGCAAGAACCATTTGTTTCTAGAGGTATCTGACAAAGTAAAGCTTCCATTTTTGTTTCCCTTTTACTCAGTGAATTTTTCTTCCTTTTAATCTTTTAGTTCCCCCCCACTGACACTGCAGTCTTTTCTTTTTTCCACTTAGAAATATGAAGAAATGGGCAGGTCAAAGTTGAGATCATTTGTGGGGCTTAGTCACATTGTGAGTCCCAGCATAGCCCTTTCATCTCTCATGAACACAGACCGGGTATTGTGTGAAGTTCTTGAACTGTAAGTGACTTTAAATTCACTCTAGTGGACAAGGGTGAGAAGAAGTCATTTAACTTTTAATAGACTTTCAAGGACGAATGAGCAGCTGGTTGAGATGGAATATGAAATGACCCTTACCATTTCCCCAAACTCAGAATTCAATCTTTGAGGTTTTAAATAATGTGGTTAACGTCTTTCCTCCCCCAGTTCCCATTCCTCTCTGTTGTCTCAGTTTAGATGGAAAGGGCTGTGTGTGGAAAAAAAAAAGTCATCAGAAAGGCTTTTCTGGCTCTTGCTGCACTGAAAATCATGAAAGAGGGTTGGTCCTTCGGATATTTCCTGCCAGATTTCCAGAATGGAAACAATTGTTTCTGCTTTGTGTGACTGATTATCACATAGAGTACAAAAAGGCTTGTGCAAGTAAGTGTAGCTCCACTGAAATGGCTGAGACCATGCCAGGACACTGCAGCTGAGGATCTGGGCCTAGTTGTTTGGTCCTGTTTGTACTAGGAAAGCAACTTTACGTGGCATCTTATGCACTACAGTTCTCCCTGTTTTTACATGCCTGGCTTGAAGAACTGGGTTTGAGGGGGTTTTGACTGCAACTCTTAGCCAAGCCAAATTTTTCAGTGGTCCAGCAGTTCTGATGATCTGCATTAGTCTAAGTTCTTGAGGTGAAGAACAAACACTTATATCAATTATAATTTCTAGCTCCCCAGATTGCAAAACACAGAGTAATTCATTTGCAGGGTGTATATGCATCTCTCTCTCGTTTCTCTTAGTGTCAGACTTGAAAAGACAGATACTATCCGTTGCATTAAGTCTTGTCGACCAAATGATGTCACCTGTGTGTTGGATCCAGTCCACACAATTTCCCACACTGTCATTTCACTGCCCACGTTCAGAGAATTTACAAGACCTGAAGGTAAGTGGTTTGTTCCTTGTTCCATTTAATAGACTACAACATATAAAACCTCCACCGGAAATCCTTGCCTAAAGCCAGACTAGCTACCAGTGCAGTAAAATGTTTGCACAGTTCCAAATTACAGTGTACTATTCATTTAATTAAAACCTTCGATATCCAGGAGTTTTAATTTTATGGGGCAAAGAAAGTCATTCTGAGCTCTAACTCATACAGCTTCTCAGTCTAAGGAAATACTGAGTCTGAATTCCTATTTACCACATTTACTCACATAATAGCTGTGTGCCGCATGACTTTTTTCTTCCCTTTTTTGCAGATTTTGCCATAGGAAGTCGGTGCTCATTGTATTTCTCTCATCTGTTTATGGTCTGTTGTTCACTATTGACAGGTGGTTTGTTCCAAGAATATAGTCTTTATCTGCATGCAAAGATTAATCACAAAATACATTATCTTGAATATGCTCTCTAGTACTGTGATTCGCCTATTTTTGACCTATGAAAAAAATAAGTATTTTTTTTTTTAAATGTAGAATAAAGGAAGGGAAATTCCAAGGACTGGACAGAAAGTTTTTAAGCTAAGATTTTCAAAAAGCATCCAAGTGAGTGGCTGTCCAGTCATCCAAAGTGAGTTTTCCAGCCCCAGATGCTGCACTTTCATGGGCATTCGTGTGTTTCTTGAGTTTCATCAGCCCCTGCAGTACCTGCAAGTTTTTAAGTCCTGCAGTTTCTTAAGGATCACACTCACTTTGCTTAGTTCACATATAAACTTACAGATCAAGAGCCAATTTTTGCTCCTTGGCATTTGTATTCATTTTCTGGCAGCTGCACTGGGGATTGCCTACACATCCAGAAGTGGGATGACTGCCTTCAGCCCTGCTTCTCTGTAGGACGAGCCACTCAGCAACTTACTGCGTGCCACAGACACAGAGAGAGAATAAGGGGATGGAGGAAAGGAAGAATATTTTGGAGGGGTTTTTAAAGGTCTTAAATCCCTATTTCTGATGCACCCAGAGTCTCAGCCTTGCTATCTCAGAAGGTTGTCCTAAATGAAAGCCAAAGCTGATTCTTCACTTCTGTACCAGGCAGAAGGAGTAGGGCAAGAGACATCCCAATCCTTGTTCATATAGGAACAATTTAGCCACCAGTAACTTAGCTGCGTAGAGCTGCTATAGATTGCGTCAGGCCTCTTTCAGACCTTGGCTGGCCCTACTTCACAGGGAACGGAGGAATGCCCCATAGCCACTTCTACTCCCATACACACCCCTTCAGCTTCACCAGGTGCACTGGCAGCAGAGCTAAGGATTTGGCCCAGGATGCTTCCCAAACTGTTCCCTCATTAGTCCATCCTCATGATTTAATAAAAAGAGATGAGACCTAGTGATCTGAGAGTACTACCAAAGCCCAGAAGACGTTCCTAAACTGAATTCAATGCATGGCCTTGGGTGAATTCTTACAGCCCCATGGTTTACTGTCATCATCTGTAGAGCAAGGATAATCATGAGAATAATAATACTTAACCTCCCTCACAAGGGGCTTGAAAAATAGTCTCACTTTTTAAAAAACCTAAACCCCTCCTCCAGTACTCAAAAGGACTCTGTAATATTTAATGGCAATACATTGTGTAACTGCCTAAGGGAATCAGAGTTCAGGGGTTTATCTGTTTGGTCCCCCTCCACTGCCCACCCTGTGGACCCTCAGTGTTGTCCTCTTTGGGTACATGCTGGAAGTCTGACTGGTTTCTAAGAGTAGTCTTTCTAGACTCTAAATGTAATAGTGTTTTGGCTTCAGGGCTTCTTGGATGGTGCAGGAGGAGAAAATAAATCTATCTGAATCCTCCCTTCCCCCAGATCTTCTTTCTTTCCATTTTAAAGGACAAACTGGGAGTGGTGGCGGTGGGGGTGTCGTCCACCAGCTTTGAGGGCAAGTCATTTTGGATCAAATTCTGTCAGGTTCCTCAGTGGTGTTTTCAAATACTTCTCAGTACATTCTGTGATACTCTTTGTTTGCAGAGATTATTTTTCTTCGTGCCATCACACCTACATATCCGGCCAACCAGGCAGATATCATATTTGACATAACAGAAGGAAATTTAAGGGATTCCTTTGATATCATCAAGCGTTACATGGATGGTATGACAGTGGGTGAGTAGCATGTTTTCTGTTTACTTTCTTCTCTCAATAATATTGTAGAACAAAGTCAAAGAAATTAAGTAATTAATTCCCACCTTGATTTTCAAGCCTGTATTGATTTAATATTCTCCAGTCCAATATGTGTAATTTGAACTAATATCACAGATAACTTTTTATTCAAAATACTGGAGGCCTAACCTTTAATTTGAGAAGTATTTTAACTTTTTTTCAGAACTGGGTCTAATTACAAATGCAAATGGCTTAGCTTTAAAATGATGAGGTTTGCCCATTATAATCAAACCAAATATAAAATATGTAGTATGTCAGCAAAGAGACTGTAAATTTAATTAACTGTTCTTTCGTGTTTAAACAGCATTGCACCAATTTCTGGATAATAATCAAATTTTTAAAGCAGGACTGAATTTACCAAAACTGTTACCTGTTTTAATGTTTAATGACAGGCTGGTTCATTTTAAATAAATACCTCTGTTGAGGGTAAAAGGGATCTGTCAAATGCTGTGGTTTAGAAGAAACTTCAGAATGGAACATACACATTTGATTTACAGTCTCAACTTGGCAGGGAGGAGACATGGCAGGAGGTATACCTGTGTACATGGGTCATACACTAGACCTGCATCTCCTTGTTTAGCAGGGAAGGGCTGCAACAAAACCTGGGGTCGTACTTTCTGGTAGGTTTCTTTCAAAGCAAAGCCCCTTTGGGGGATATAATGCATACTGTATCCAGTATGTAATGTGTAAAGTGTATCTAGCATATATACATCCATGCATACAGATACATATTTCCAGTGTATACTGTAGCTTGGCTCTCGCTCTGGGACCCAACATACAAAGGAGTAGCTGGCAAATTATGTGAAGGTTGCAAAGCAGGAGCGGGTCCTAGCTGATGTGCTGCTCTGCCCAATGTGTGTTGCTAGTGCAGTGGCAGGGGAATATGCTGTGATTCTCATGCTTAGAGAATGAATATGCTGGGTATTAAAAAGTAGTATGTGATTTTTCTTTATTAATGTTTATTTATGAAAATAAAGGATGACTCTTCCCGGTGAACATTTGTGTTTCAGTTTGTGAATGTGCAGGTTCAGCTCAGGTTTATACATGTGCTTCTGGGCTTTCTAGCAGGACTTGTCTGGATGAAAAGAAAAATGACTGTTGTGCTTCTTCCATGCTGATGGTTTGTGAAAAAGTCATATTTAGCATGATCTGAAGGTGGCACTGTTGCATTTCAGAAGCATGATAGTGCAGCGTCAACTGTGCAAAGGTTTTATGAACTGTAGATAAAAATCATAAGTCATTAGGTTTATATTTCTTTATCAAACAGAAGTATACATGTGAATGCTGAGAAAGAGGGAGAGTCTGTTAAAGCAATATGATAAGATTACAGATTTCAGGTATTGGGTTGATTCTTTAGAAGAGTATAAATGTTATCAGATCCCGCAGTAGTTACAGTAGTTTGCTTTCCGTGCTGTGTACTTCTTTCTGTCTGAAATAAGAAAGAAGGATGTGTTTAGAAATTTGACTGGCCAAGGTATTCGCCTGAGGGAAGCGTTTCCATTTTGAATAATAGGACTGCATGTCAAGGGTATTTTACTTGGTAAACTGAATATCTGCCTCACAACGTTAGGAGAGAAGGGATACTCTTATACACCTGGTTGAGAGGATATGATATATGCCTAAGTACATTCCCAGCTCTGCAAAAGAATTGGGTAACATTTTCTTTACCTCAGTTCCCCCATGTGCAACACGGAGGTGATAAAACATGCCTACTACTGTCTTAATTAATTCTTGTATCTAAGAGTCTTAATTAATTCCTCTATGTAAAAGTACTTTGAGATTAATGGATGGAAGCTGCAAAGTAAACTGCCTGCAGCAGAATTGGAAAAGGAAAAACAAAACAAAACCCCAGCTGATATTGCCTGGAGGGGCAGAGGTTCAGGACAGCATGTTGTATGTGTGAAATTAGGTTTGCAAATAATTCTGCCAGCAGCGGTTTTGCTGCTCTCATCATAATATCGTTTTTCTTGTTATTAATAATCAGAATGTTAGGTGTTCCCATAGAAGTGCTGGGAAGTTTTCAAGACAAATAAATAAGATGGGATCCTAGTCCACAGGAGTTCACAAAGTGAGTCGCTCTTGTAAAGAAAGGGGAAGGGTTTGTATAAGGGTGGAAAAAGACAAAGGGCATAGACAATATCAGAAAGATTTACTGGTTATCAGAAAGCTTTATTGGTTATCCCATTAAGTTACAGGAACATCAGAACTGTGGGGATGTAATATAGGGACTCTAGCAGAGCAAATGTCCAACTAGCCCAGTAACCAGTGTCTGACATATGGGCCAGTAACAGACAGCTATACAGGAATCTTTCTCCAAATACAATGTTCCAACTTGCTGCAATCATCAGTTTATATGCTTCTGGGAAAGCACACCTGGACTGTCATGCTTGATGACCACTGATGGACATATGCCTCTTGAATCCGTGTAGCCTATTTTTCAATCTTTTTTTGCTGCCTATATTGTAGGGGAAAGAATACATTTACCCTGAAAATAAATCATAGATGCATGGGTAAAAGGAATAATAAGCATGTTTTATTCTGTTGTAATATTTCAGGAGAAATGACTAGAGTATCAAAGCTATTTTATCTGCTAATGGAAATTAGATCACCAAATATCTTTTCTCTACAAGATAAATTTTTCTACAAGAGAAAAGATAGAAAAACTCTACAGGAGCTTGTTTTGGTTTGTTTGGTTTTTTTTAAAGAAAAGACATGGGTTAGCTCAGAGAGAGATGAAATGCATAAGAGTACATGGAAAAAAGCAGGAAAGCAGTTATTAGTGTTACTGATAGAGCTGAGTGTAATAAACCTTGACTTGATGTCAGAGAAGAGGAAACCAATGAAGGAATTCAAAGAAAGGAGGGAGCACTAGGAAAAGAGGGGAAGAAAGGACAGACCAGTGAAGATGCTCCTGCAGGAAGTCCTTCATTAGTAAAACAGTTTTTTGCTAGGTTGTCACAAACAAGAAGAGAGATGAAGCCTTAAGAAGGACCTGCATCTAAACTGTGTGTGAATGGAAAGGAACAAGATGCCCTCAAAAGTGTAACACTAAAAAAAAGTGAAAAGGTACAGGTTTCTTTTGGTAAAGGTTTGGAGAGTGGGAGGAGCTGTTAGAGATGGATTTACAGAAGAAAAGTGAGGACTTCAACGTTGACAGAGAATTGTGGACTGAAGAGAGTCATGTCATCAGCTTTAGCCATTATCCCTTTAAGTTGACACTGAGACATCAAGGAGAAGATGTTAGTGAAGCTGAGAAGTATGTGGGATTGGATGGAGAGTGGCTGATCAGGCTGGTTTGTGATTTGTTGATGGAGAGATAGCAGCTGAGGTCATAGGAGGAGATGAGAGTGTGTAGGAGCAGGTTGTGAGGAAGGAAAAAGAAGAAACTAGAAACAGAGGAAAGAGCTGCCCCAGGGAATGTTAGAAAAAGAAAGAACACGGTCTCCCAAAGGAGCTGTAGGAGGAGGAGGCACAAAGGTAGGAGAAGAAAGAGGCACAGACAGTATTGCAAAGTCACGGAAAGAAAATACATCAAATGGGAATCAATGATCAGCAGTATCAGACATGAAGGAGCCAAAAGAAGTAAGAACAGACTCCAAAACTAGCTGTGCTGACCTACAGGAAGTATCTTCCAGTGGAAGAGAAGGAACGAAAGCCAGCCTGCTGGACTGGCAGTGCGTAGACTTCATGCAAGCTGAAGAAAAAGAATTGTGTAAAAAGTTGCCTCCAATATTTCTACTCTATTGTATTAAAAAGAGATGCGAAACCCCATTCTTCCCCAGTTCAAGAAGTGCTGTAGGCTCTCTGTTGCCTGGTGTGGTTATAGGCCAAGGTGGCACTGAATCCAAAAGATACTGTTAATAACTGACATCACTTATTAGCATGGGTGGGAGAAAAGCAGAAGTGCAGACCTATCCAGGTTTGGGGTTTTTTTAAAAGCTTTTATGGACTTTTCACTGCATTCCTCTTTTAACCAGCTGTCAGTGAAAAATGAAGAATGCATTTTCAACCTGTACAAAAATGTCCTATCAATGCCTAAGGTATTATCAGATACTATAAAACATTTCCCCCCTCAGCTATGCATTCATTTCCTTAGGTGACTGTAATACCACCTTGTACTCTGGTAAACTTCAGGAAGATTTTAAAATTTCGTAATACAGCTAGAAGTGGTTTTGATAGGCTGAAATCTTCCATATTGTATTTGATACTAACCTAAGCATATATTCTTGCCTATTAAGCAGAATGGTACTATTCTTATCAAAAACATCCAGCGCCAATACAATTATAAAATTTCACTCATACCTATAGAGCTTCTCAGGGGTATTGCGCTGGTGCCTGAATACACTGATTATCAACAGTTGCTTATAATTTTACAGATAAGGTACTACTGCTCTCCATTGCTATTTGCAAGGATTTCACTGCTATCTCTGTCCTGACTTTCCAGCCTCTTTTACACATGTGATAGTTCATGATGTTACCTTTGAACTGTTACAGAAAGTGTCTCAACTACTGATAGCACAACACTGGATTTGTTAGTAGTCTAATTTCTACTATGCTGTCATGATTGTTTAATATGTTCCAGAGGCTGGGGAGAGACTTTTAAAAAATGATCGGAAGGTAAACAAAACCAGTCACCATAAGAAAGTGTGCTTGGGGGATCCCATATTGGTTGGGGGCAGGAGAAGGAGACTGGAGGTATATTTGACTTTTTGGGAAACTTGTCCTTAGCACAGGGGTGTCTTGTAAGTGCTTTGGACATTCCCAGTGTGGCAAGTCTTCTCACAGTCCACAACGCAAATGTTTGTATGGTCTGAGATTAAGTTCAGAGTCACGGGATTGCAAAGGATTCGGTTCTGAACTTTGTCCCTGGACCCACTCTGCAGTGCCGGGCAAGTACCTTCACATTCCTCTCTGCTTCTCCCTTATCCTCTGTTGCTCTAGACTCTTTATCTTTGGGCCAGAGGCTGGCTGGCTCTTACCATGCATTTGTTACGGTGTTTAGCATAATGAGATCCCCGGACTGATTTGGGCTTCCTGGCACGGCTGTGATGCTGAAAGTAGCAGTTCACCTACAATTGCTTTTCTGTGGGGAAGTGGAGCCTAGGTGTAGGCAGAGCCAGGGCGTCCAGAAGAGCTCTGCTGTTCACAGGGGTGAGGATTTCAGCACATACGTTATCTTCCCTTGTGGATACTCTTACTAGAAAGTAAGCAACAATAGCCACCTTTTGTCATGACTATAATGTCATTAGCATGAAACGACAATGGTGTCTGGCAATACAAAACCGATGTTGTCCAGTCATTCACAGTGAGTGCACAGAGCAGGGACATAATTCAGCAGGTTTTTCGACAGGCTCTTCCAGCCTTACATTAAAAAAGACACAGTCCCTTTCAGTATCTTTGTTCTGGTTTCATCTAGGCTTGCCCCTTTCACAAGAGGAGCCCCTCAGCAAAGAATATTTTGTGAGTTTTTCTCTATGCCAGGTTGCCCTGTCGAAATTACTAGCTACGCATTTGAGATGAGGGTGCCCAGAAGCCATTTGGTAAATGGGAGCCTAGATTTATTGCCTGAACCTGCCCTTTCGGGATGCTGATGACTGCGCTGTTCAGTAGTCAAATCTCTCAACACCCTCCCTCCCCTCCAGAAAAAATGTCAGGCTGGAGAGCTCTTCTGGAGGCAAACAAGCAACTTGAGCAGGAGGTGAATTTTCATTTTGTATCCGAGAAATGCTGAAGGTGCTTTTCTGGTGAGAATGAGTCTCGTGCTCAAGTGGAACAACCTTCCTAATGCCAAATTTCACTCTAGCACATGGCAAGTATCTGGTTCATCAAACGCTCCTCCTTGATCAATGTTCATCTCACCCCTCGGGTAGGAAGGTGTAACATATTACAAAAACATTCATACAGACCACCTTCGGTTACAGTTTCCATAAAACCAGCAGACAAATAAATCACACTGCAACTCTGACGAAGTTTTGTGAACTGTGGCGTGAAGTATAAAACCTGCCGACCTGGGAAAGAAATGGACTGAGTCAGGGAACAGCTAAGAGGACCACCGAAGGTCCTCGGTTCAGATTACATAGCATGCATTTTTTGGTATTAATTTTAAATGGTGGGCTGAGATACTACATAAATGAGCAAATAAAGCCAGATTTGGAATCCAGTACACGGAGAAACATACTATAGCAATTCCTCTGAGAGATGTCTGTGTGAATTCAGCCTTCTGAGGTGCTTTGCCCCAGTTTAGAGTAGTCAGAGACCTGCTTTTCTGACAATTTCCAAGCGTGAAATATTTGTGCGACTGATACAGCTGCTTTTGCTGCGGCTGCTCCTGAATTTGAGTTGATTGCAAACATCTCATTCCTGCAGTAGCACCTACACACCCTATAAAAATGGAGACAGAAGATAAGAGACTCAAGGCATATCATAAATCTTTCCCAGTATGATGCACAGATGCATGGCTCACTTAAAAAAAAACCACCCTAACTTTTGTTTTTAAAGGGGTCGAATGTGGTGAAGTGACCCCTTATTTCAGCCTTATTTTGAGAATTTGGTCAGGGATTAACACACATTAAGATTCAGAAAGCTTGCCTTGTCAGAAGTTCTGCTAACAATACCAGCAGAGCTGTTGCCTCTAGGTGATGACTGAGCAGCTATATAAGGGCTTTCATGTCAAATCCTCGGGATTAGGTACTTTTTCTTCCGTGGTAAATTGAATCACAGAGCCGTATCGTGCTGTGTGCCATAATGTGGCTTTTTGCCAAGAAATGCTTAGGGTTACAATAATTAATTGCTCAGGTGTCATGGATATGCTACTGTATCAAAACTTGGCTGAAACAGAATAATGTGCTTGTGGGACAGGTAGGGTAAACTAAGCTGCTCTCACTAAATGGAGAGATTGCATGTACGTGATGATGTGCCATGATGGATACTAAATGCCTGTAAATAAGATAGTGGGAATAAAGTATCGGGAGGCTGATATATGTGATTTTGCATGTTTTGGACATTCAGCCTTGAAGTTTTTCCACCTGTTTTTGTAATATGTAAGATTCTTATACTACATAAAGCATGTCACGTTCTCAAAGGTGGAACAGGAAGGATTAAAAAATATATGGTGGAAACTATTTTTTAATGAGGCTACTTCAAGTACAGTTATTGCATTTTCGGCATGAGTGATTTCGCAGCATTGTCAACATTAAAACCCATTGCAAGGTTTGGCTGGAAGGCAAACCAGAGATCTAAAAGCACTTCAAGTTTGCCAAACCAAGATAAGAGCACATCTCTCTGAAGTTATTTGGTATCCTTAATAAAGATCATAGTATTTGTAAACTAGCCAAACCTCAGTAAAATCAAAGGTTGTTTTTAATTCTTTCATAATACCAAGGCTCCATATGATCCAACATGACAGATAATAGCTTTGAAAATATTTACCATTTGTTTCTGGCCAAAAAATGTATTAATACCATGAGGCCTCTTTATTGCCTCTTTATTTGATGCATTTCAGCAATCAAAGCTTTCTAGAGAATCCCGAGTATTAATGAAATTAAACTTCATTGAGTGGTTGAAGGATAGCATTTATAATAAATTGAATCCCAAATTTCTGAACTGTTGAATAAGGCAGAAAGATCCTTTTTCATGCTGACATGTAATTCCTGTACTGTAATTTCCATTTTCTTTAGAGGTGAAACAAAAGGCAAAAAGAGAAGCAGATTCAGTTTTAGCTAAACTTAAATGAAGACTTGTACCCTAAGTGGAAACTTCAAAGGCTATGAGTACCTGGAGAGTTTTAGACACAATTGTTTGGACAGTCTTTAAAGGAGAGCTTTGTCTTTATGTGGCTTTTAAATGATTACTGTGGTCAATAGATACTCTGAGCATGGGAGAGATCTGAGCAATAGGTGTTGCTTATGGTCGCAGGCCCAGGCCCATCTAGTTACGCTACTCTTTTTTTCCGAGGGGTGTCTTGCCCTACGCCTGATCCTCTTTTACATCTCTCAGAGAAGGATACAGCACAGCTTTGAGCTGCACTGTTGGGTAGTGGTTATTGAATCGCTCTAGGGACAGAGGCGTTTTTGCCTGTTCCTGAGATAACACGCCACTGCGTTCAGCGCTGCACCAACTGGCCCAAGTCATTAGAAGCCCTGTTTATGCCACTGGTGCAATACTCACTGTTACAGTACCTAAATCACCGTTGCCTTTCTGTTCCCTAATAGAGGACACTGGGGTTGTATTCAGTGATCTAGAACTTTGTTGGTGCTCAAAAGGGAAATCCCCCTCTCCTGTCTACCTCTGAACAAACACTCCAGCCCTTTCCTTCTTGTCAGCGTTAGTGCTTGTGCGGCAAGCTCCATTTTTTATTCTTTTCTTTCAGGTTTTAATCCAATAGAAGGGATGGAGGTTATAGCAGGACCACTCTTTTTGATCAGCTTAAGCCAACAGTGGAATTCCCCTGAGTGTCATGTAGCTTATGAAAGTGCAATTTTATGTGTCCAAACTGAAGCATTTTATAAGCACTTGGTTGCTCAACAGTTGAAAATTAGGCCATTTTTTAGGAATTTGAATAAAGATCTGGGAGGTCCATGTTTGAAAAGTACATGGTTTTTAATATCTTGTCCCCAGATACTTCAGCAAAGATACATATAGCCAGCCACATTCCTGTGAAGCAGTTCTCCATCAGCATGGAAACCTTGTTAACATCCAACTCTAACTTGATCCTCCAAATCTATTATTTTGTGAAGTGTTCACCATCAAACTTGAATGAAGGTCTAATTCACAATGTTATGAGGGCAATATACTTCAAAGCAAGAGGAAATCTATTTCAGTACTTGTATTTTGATTAATGAGTTTTCTGAATCCTTTAACCATATTTATGTTTGTCAGGTGTGGCAGCTCAAGGATTAATGATATCTTCAGAGCTATTTTTCTGCATATGATTTGATGCCTGCAGTGACGATTACCAAGAAATATTTCATTTTCCAAAGAGCAGGCACTTATTAATAAAACAGATTATATCAGAAACTATAGAGCATCACATAGCAGGAGCCTACATTGTTATTGTCACAAATAATTGAGAGAAATATAAATAGCTTTCACAACAAAAAAAAAAAAGAGAGAGAAAATGAAAAGGACTATTTAGCTTTAGAGATATGGAGGAATCTAAGGTGTACATTAACTTTCTGAAGTCAGCAGACATCTGGTGGTCTGGGAAATGCCTGCAGTTTGACAGCTAGATTGTGCCTTTAGGCACAGTCATGAACTGGAGAGGACTGGAGGAACATAATGCCTGTGAGACTGCCTGTGGAGGCACAGCCCACTGCTGTGAAGGGCAACAAGCAGGGCTTCTTCAAGTACATCAACAGCAAAAGGAAGACTAGGAAAAATGTGGGCCTGCTTCTGAATGGGGCAGGAGACCTGGTAACAAAAGACATGGAGAAAGCTGAAGTATTCGATGCCTTCTTTGCCTCATTCTTTACTGATAAGACTAGCCTTCCGGATTCCCGGAACCCTCAGAGCAATAGGAAGGTCTGGAGCAAGAAATACTTACCCTCAGTGGAGGAGGATCAGTTTAGGGAACATTTAAACAAACTGGACATACCCAAGTCCATGGGAGCTAATGGGATGCCCCCCCCAAGTGCTGAAGGAACTGGCTGATGTCATTGCAAGGCCGCTTTCAATTATCTTTGAAAGATTGTAGTGATCAGAAGTTCCCATGGACTGGAAGAAGGCAAATGTCACTGCAATCTTCAGGAAGGCCAAGAAGGAGGATCTAGGGAACTACAGGCTGGTCAGCCTCACCTCAGTCCCTGTGAAGGTGATGGACCAAATCCAACTGGAAACCATTTCCAAACATATTAAGGACCAGAAGGTGACTGGGAGTAGTCAGCAAGGATTTACGATGGGCAAATCATGCCTGACTAACCTGACAACCTTCTACAAAGAGATTTCTGGATTAGTGGATGTTGCTTATCTTTACTTTAGTAAGGCTTTCAACACCATCTCCCTTAATAGCCTTCTAGGCAACCCAAGGAAATGTAGATTAGATAAGTGGACAGTGAGGCAGACTGAAAAATGGTTGAACTGCCAGGCTCAAAGGGTTGTGATCAGCAGCATAGCTAGCACCCAGTCACCAGTGGTGTACCCCAAGGATCAATACTGGGGCCAATTTCTTCATTAATGGCCTGGTTGATGGGACAGAGCGCACCTTAACAGGTTTGAAGAGGAAACAAAATCACAGTGAGTGGCTGATACACCAGTGGGTTGTGCTGCCATTTAGAGGGACCTCGATGGTCTGGAGTAACAGGCTGACAGGAACCTCGTGAAGTTCAGCAAAGGGAAGTGCAAAGTCCTGCCCCAGGGGAGCAATAACCCTACATACCAGTACATACTGGGGGCTTACCAGCTGGAAAGCAGCTCTGCAGAGAAAGATCTGGGGGTCCTGGTGGACACCAAGTTGATCATGAGCTGATAACATGCCCTTGTGCCAAAAGCAGCCAGTGGGCTGCGTCAGGAAGAGCATTGCCAGCAAGCTGAAGGAGGTCATCCTTCCCTTCTACTCAGCACTGGTGAGGTCACCACTGGAGTGCTGTGTCCAGTTCTGGGCCTCCTGGTGCGAGAAAGACATGGACGTAGTGGAGAGAGTCCAGAAGAGGGTGATGAAGGTGATGAGGGCACTGGAGCATCTGTCCTATGAGGAGAGGCTGAGACAGCTGAGACTGTTCAGCCTGGAGAAGAGGACGCTCAGGGGCAATCTGATCAATGTAATGGGAGGGAGTAAAGGCGGCAGAGACAGACTCTTCTCGGTGTGGAAAGAAGAGTCAATGGGCACAAACTGAAATTCAGGACTTCCATTTAAACATAGGAAAAAACTTCCTTTCTTTACTGTAAAGGTGGTTGAACACTGGAACAGGTTGCCTAGAGCTGTGGAGTCTTCATCCTTAGAGATACTCAAAACCAGACTGAACACAGCCCAAAGCAACACGTTCTAGGTGACTCTGCTTTGAGCAAGGGGTTGTGTAGATGGTCTTCAGAGGTGCTTCCTGCCTCAGCTTTTCTGTGATTCTGATTCTGGATTGCAGTGATGTTGAAAACATGACAGGACTGGATTGCTACGAAAGGAAAAACTTTGCAGCTTTCACTCTACCAAATGCAGTAAGACATTCCCTAATGTGCAATGTTTGAAGCATTATATTTTCAAAGCTAAGATACATTAAGCAATTACACAACAGTTGATTCACTTCCCTTCTCCGCTGGCATGGTATAGGTCAGTAAGTACTCTAGTAACTATGTTGCCAGAGCAATTTAAGCACTGAAAATCATTACTTTGGCATAACCTTTTGGAATAAAGAGCAGCCTTTAGGAAAGGAATTTAATTAAACTTCAATGTGTGCAGAGCCACAAAGCTTTTTACAGAAAAAAAATGAATAAAATAGCCTAAAATACGTATTTTCTGTTTGTGACCAGGATGTGAATAATTTTTCAACCTTATTGATGAACTTTGTATATTTGTAATGAATACTGAATAAGAAATAACTTTTTTTCTTACAAATCTTAACATGACTTCTTTGAGTTGAGGTCTACAGAGCCAAAACACAATTTGGCTATATAGTTTTGGCTTCATGCTATAGATATGTATTTACATGTTGTAGACTGAGATAGTCTGGTATTCAAGCCTAACCTGCAACTGGTTGTCTATGGTTTGATCCAAGGAAGCATTTATTCATGGCTGGATTTTTTTTCTCTTGCTCAATTCTGGAATGATCCTATCAACTTTACCTTTTACAATAGCCACTGCAACGATCATTTCCCTAGTCCTAAACTTCCTAATTGCCTGAACACCTCTTTTGAAACTATGACTAGGCTCTTAAGTAACACTGATGCATCTGAGATGTTTACTCTTAATTTCAAAGATCTTGGCCAGCAGTATAAAGCAAGAGGCCTTGAGGAGAAAAGCAAACTTGAAATTATAGTCCAAGATCTTGCATTAACATGAGGAGATCAGTCTTCTTGTATTGCTTAAGGGAAACTCATAAACATGCTTTCCCCTTACAAAAAGTTGTTCACCACACATTACTGCTAGCGTGCCGGTGTTTTAGGCTACTTTTGTTTAGTAGCCATGCAATGGCTTTAGGTTCCAGGCGGCTGAGACGATAACCTCTCGGCTTCATTACTGCAACATCCACATGGGATTCAAGAAGTTTGCTAACATTAGGGGAGAGCCTGTGTCTGACCTTTGTACGTTATCATAGATAGCCATGGCCTGACACACACTAGCAGACTATTTAAAGGCTATTTTTGTGATTCCCAAAGATCCATTGTTTAAAAAAGGATAGTTACTGTTGCATTGTGGCAGCTAGGACCATTTGTCTCTGACAAGGCTGTAAAAAGGCCCAGAGTGTCTTTTGTGGAGAAACAGAGATCCCGGAACAGCCAAATGTAGGACTTCAGAACATAGGCTGAGATTACTTGGAAGTTAATATAAAGCCCAATAAATTACCCGAGTTTCAGTTGAGTTTAGGCTCCAGCTCCACAGCTCTCACCACATTCTCTGGTACTTGAATTTTCCCAAATTAATCATTTCATGTTCCAAGTATCCACTTAAAGCACAAGGAAAATAGCTAGAGGAAAAATTATAAGGTGTTTTTTGTGTCATTGAAACGTAGGTGTCACTAGCAGCTCATCCCAAAAGTTCCATCTAAAACCAGACAGCGCTATGTCTCACCATGTAATAGCACGTTCTCTTGACAAGCCTTCCCGTCGTTTTTTCCAAAGGGGACACATTTTGTGATGGACTTCAGCTTTCGCTTACAATCAGAACTGTAGACTCATAGCCCAAGGATTAGGAAATTTAGGAGAAAAACTCATTTGCTTGGGCACTTATTCATCTCACATGGGATTTTATTTATCTCATGAGGAATAGAAATGAGTGTATTGCTAACAAAATACCGTACGTGCTGGACGAACAAGCAATGCATTTTTCAGCCCTAGTATGTATTGCTGCCTCTCACCTCTGAAGCCTCATATCCTGCTCAGCTTTTCGACCCTGCTGTCCCGCCTGCCTTGCTGGCGTGGACTTGATTAGAAATTGCCCGGGGACCTCAGAGCTAGGCAGCCAGTGAAACAACCTGTGTATCGGGGCAAAGAAACATCATTGCATATGAGAATTACCAAGAAGATCCTAGGAGATTCTTTAGCTTTCCTCAGCCCTTAGACTCTTTGCTGTCTATGACTGTATTTTACAATGGAGCCAATATTAACATTCTTATGGAGCCATATTCCACACAGTAATTCATGTCATATTTCATATACCAAGTTGCTGTTAATTCTAACTAATGCAAAATATTCTTTTTTTTATATATGGTCAGTACTTCCACTTGCAGTAGAGTGAATGAAGACTAATTCTCAGTTGTCCTCTTAGTTTCTGGTTTGTGAAAGTTAATTTTAATAATGCATGGACAGGATGCAAACATGAAAAAAAAAATTCAATAGCAGTGTGTGCTTATTTTGAAGGAAAAGCGAACAATGAGCTATGCTCAGACTTGTTTGTCTGCCTTTGGTATTTCAAATATATATCCTATTCTTACTATTTTAGATACTTTTTACAGAGTGTTTAATTTAAAATACATCTCAGAATGAATAAAAAGATGTGTTTTGTTCTATTTAGGACTGGATTAATATGTTAACTATAGATTAATGAATCAGAAAAGTGGATTGTTCTTCTTTTCACCATCTCATGCTCTCTCAGTAACTCCTTACCATCCCTCCCAAGTTTAGTCAGTTTATGGTCAGTTTTTAGCTGACCACAGATCTTACAGTTAAACAATGTAAAAAAACAAACAAAAAAAAAGAGCAAATTTTCCTAAATAAATTGTTTGTTCCCAGAAAAACTGGCTAACTTAGTACCTACCTACAATGTCAAGTATGAAGTCTTGCACTAATGAAAAAGGGGCAATGCTGTTGGATTCAACTGATAGTAAGAAGCCACGTGTCTCTTCGTTAACTTGCCACCAGAGAAGAATCACAGAAAGGAGACTGGGTGCTTGCTGTGAGCACAAAGGAAAAAAAAACCCACATAATTTTGTTACTATCCTTTGGCATGTGATGACCGGAACAAAACAATACAGCTGTAACCCTGTGTATGGGGGAAAAGAGGGGAAGGTGGTAAGAGGAAAAGAGTTCTTGTGCTTGTTACTTAAAGCTTGAAATGTGGTTGAGGGAGTTGATCCCATTTTTGATAACTGTGTTTACTGTATATTCCTGAGCATAGCCCACGGGTTATTTGGAAGAACAACTTTTGATTTGGCTGTAGTTTAGATTGTTTATATATACACAAATATATATGCCTGCATATGCATATGCGGGTAAGGCAAGAAGAGGTTTACTTCAGCACATCCCCTCTTCCAGCAGTCACCAAATACAGCTCCCCAGTCATCAGCAGTCCCTGTGGCCTCTCCTTTCAGCCTCTGATTCCCTGCCTGCTCCACTGACAATTCTCAGCTTGATTTCATGGGGGTCCTTAAAAGTTCAGGTTATCTGAGGCTCTCTTTTTGAGGAATGGGTGGAACTTACGTCTGTACTGTGTTCTTAAGATGATGCAGATTTAAATATTTGACTAGACTCAAGAGTCAGTCCCTGTGGAAAATCCCGTGACCTTGAGCTCTGGAACAGAAAACATAACATAATGCATCCTCTCTACCAATCCAAAACAGCCTTTTCGAGTGGCAGTGTGAAAATAAGCTGCTTTGGTTCTGGTTTGCTTTCTGGCGAACGGTGGAGATCCCCGTTAGAGGAACTTTCTCTAGAGAAAATGCAAATGCAGTGTTCAGCAAGAGGTGTAAGGAACACAATGACCCAGATTCATTGCAAGTGTAATTGCTGCAGATTTTGTGGTTAGCAGTGGAAAAAAGTGGGTTTTTTTTAAAAGTATTCTAAAGAATTTTGCAAGTGCTCCTTCAGCGTACTGGGCAGTGAGCTTAGCACGGAAGTCAGAGTCAGGAGTCTGGATTTCTGGAGACAAAATGTTAATGCATGATAACATGGGGGCTTTTTATCCAGAGTGGGTTAATGTGGTAACAAAACAGCAGTGTTTTTCCTAAGTTCAAAATGGAGCTTTTTAGCAAATCAGCTGCCTAATGCAAAAATACAAGCAGAAACCAGACACAGAAGTGAATTGCCTGAGGGTCTCACATATTTCAAAGCAGAGAAATGTAATGATATCTTAAGGAGGTATAGACAAGCCAAGGAATACCTGTGGCATCTGATTACAATAATAGAAATTCTGCTGAAAGGCTTAGGAAGATGAACAATATTAAGCTTGCTGTCTAATTTATCCCATCTTCTTTGAGAAGCAAAGCCTCAGTAATCCAATGACAGTGGCTCTAAGATTGCTGGTTGTTGTCATTTCTCACTTGAAAATAAGTATTATATATTATTTAGGTTAATGTCTTCACTACACGTGGTGACACAGTTTTACCTTAGACAAAATCAAAATATGAAACATGAAAGAAGAAGAAACAGGGCAAGAGAGCAGCTCAGTGTATTAATTACAGAGCTTTAAAAGTTCTGGGCCATAGTCAGACTAACACTGCAGAAATAACTGTGACATCCAAAAACTTACTGCCTCTCAAGCCAAGGCTGTTTGCTTACACAGATCAGCAGATGGAAAGGATTGGCATAGATTCTGTTTACAATAAGGGCAAAGTGTGCAGGAAAAAGAAGTCTTATCATTGTTTTCTAAAAGGAGGTCAGCAAACCATGAAGATACCCAAGCAGATTTGGGGGGCGTAATAACACCTCTGCTCAGTTAACAAAAAAGAAAACCAAACAAAGGTGAGCTGATGGAAAGTAGTCTGCCTGGCCTGTGACATAGGGTTTTCTGTAGGTTGAGTCTATGTTTGGGCCACAGATTATGAACTGAGGAGTATGAACAGCAACAGCAGCACATCAGAATGGAGGGTAGCAGTGCTTGCTTGCATAGATGTGCCTGTAGGCAAGACAACACAGATGCTCGAGATTGCCTGGCACATGGGATTCAGCAGCAGTGCAAATCTCCGTGTTCATTTATTATCAGTGATTCACCCTGTTTTAATATAGACAAATATTCTCCTGGCTTTTTTTGTGCAAAATGCTAACCTAGCTGAAATCTAATTTTGTTGGAAAGGGATTTGGGTGAACTTGCTTAAATAAACTCACCCCATTTACCAACTGTAGAGTCTGTAGCTTTGATCCCAGAGAGGACCAGCTGATGGTGGTACTTGAGAGCCCTCTGTTTTCAGGTCATTTAATGAGCAACACCATTGTTCTCGTGGCATCCTATAGAGACTGACTCACAGGACAGTGTGTACTGCTACAGTAATCCAGGACCAAGTCCCAGTCTGCAGTTATCCCCATGTCAAATCTGAGCAGCTCCATCCAGCTACTTTGGATTTAGACTGGTACAAAAGAGATCAAAACGCAGCTGCTTTATTTCTACATTTTCTGACTCTTTAGTACATTTAAAAATTGTAACCTTCCTATTACTATAAAGTATGTTTTTATACTTAATATTCAGCCATAAATGCTGAAGGATGCCAGACCACAAATCTGGACCCAGCATTAGTCTGCCAAAAGGCACAGTGGAACAACATGTTTATGCAAATGCTGCAGTAACTGGTAAATCCACGTCACTTAAAAACATCTAGAATTATTACACATGGCATCTTCAGATGTGTCATGTGTTAAATGCTCTTCAGATATTGACTGATTCATCGAGCCACGTATGTGAATTACATGTACGAGGCCTGAGTCTCAAGCTTTTACTTCCATTTGTGAGAGTAGGCACAAGGCACCGCTGGCCTAGTTTGGGTCTGGAATAGCTGTGCCTCCCTCCTGCTTGACGTGAAAGGCACAAGACATTAGAGAATCAGACACAGGTAGCACCAAAAGGCAGTGACACATTATAGCAGGTAGCCTTTAACAGCATTTCTGAGACAAGTCCTAGGACCACTGCAACAGGGTCACTGGGAACTGGATAAACGCGTAGCCAGGTTTCAGGCTCTGAGCGGCTTTGCTGTTGCATGGTTTCCATCCGCGTTTGTCCTTGAGTTAGGTGGAAAAAAATACTCAGGTTTTCCATTTTAGCATTTTTTACCAAAAAAAAAATGGAAAGCTCTCAATGAGTAAATCTGCCACGAGCTGAAAACCTGTCGTATGCTTTTGTGCAGTAGAACATTTCAAGGTTTTTTTCTTACTCTTTTTTTTTTTCTTCTTTTTAGAATGACTGCATCCTTATACACATGCTGTAGCGCAAACCCATCTCACTGCATCATCCTATTTATTTAATAGGAGAGGAAGGGAAATAGTTCTTTTGCCCTGGTGGTCATTTCAGGACCATCTAGGACATTGGCACAACAAACTGGATAAATAAATATTGTAAAAGTGTTGTGTTTCTTTGTACATTCCTTCAATTTCTTGCTTCAGTATAGCTGTCTTAACACGTGCAGTGTTTGCTTCTCAGACCATTATTAGGCTTGATTTTAAAACTGCAGCAAGAGAGCTCTGTGGAGAAGTACTGCCGCATGGATCAGTGTGTTTGCCCATTCCACCTCTAAAATAAATGTTCCAATTTTTCTGCCTATTAACAGAATGCATCCAAACAAGAATGAGAAAGTTACTAATTGCTTTGAATGCTACGTCAATAATGTATGGATAGATGGCATAAACCATCTTGAGTAGAATTGCATCACATCAGAAAAAAAACACAATTTGCAATCCTACTTCTAGACTAGAGTAGACTCTACTAGAGTAGAGCAAGAAAGTGTAGAACACTATAAAAAGATTGCTAAATGGAAACAGCAACCTTTGCCATTTGAGGCTTGGTGATCACTGCATGAGCCGCTAACAGGGTGGGTTAAACAGCTTGCCAGTATTGAGTGATTCCAATGGTGTGTGTTTCCGTGGTTGTCAGTTAAAGCAGTGCCTGCAATAATGTGATGTGTTGTTAGCAAAATGCTTTAAAAGCTACCCTAAAGGGAGGGCAATTTTAGCAAGGCTTTTCTTTTTCAATATATCATCTGCCAAGCCCAGTCATTTTTATAAGGTGCAGGAGAGTAGCCAAGAAAACTAGAAAAAAAAAACACACAACAAGTATATATATGTATGTATGTACATATAAATTGTAGGGGGAAGGATGCTTAAAAAGTGTATTCATCAAATATGGCAAGCAAAGTGAATGTGGTGAAAAGTTTGCAATTTTACTGCATGCTGAAGATATTAGTTAGTATTTAAACAGGACAAAACTGTAATGTCATCACTGCCTTAGAAAAAGGTGCTGACAGCCTGCATAAGCAAACGTTTATCTCCCCCATCAGATCTCAAGCCAGTGTGTTCGTAGAGGACTGCTGCAGGAGTTCGGCTGGGACTCCAGGGAGGTGCTGGTGTGGTGCCGGCTTGTGAAACATAACCCCCAGCATGCAGAAGGAATGTGTCTTAAATAATCCTTAAATAAAATAACTCCTTAAATAAAACTAGGTATTTCCTTCTGAATCAAGCGCCCTGTCAGATAAGTCAGTTGTCAGAAGGAGGTGTCTGAGGAGGGGGGGGTCTCCTCCAGACTCCTGTGCCTGCTGGCTGACTTCGGGTTTGCGTGATTTTGACCTTTTGGATACGTCCGTTCAGATGGAAGCCATCTGGTAGCTCCCTACTCTGTAACACCGGACCTAGAAAATAACCATGGAGCGAGGACATGTTTATGATCTGATCTTCAGCCTTTGGAGTCAATGGCAAAGCTCCCGTTGACTTTCTTTCGCGTAGATCTGAAGCTGTAACGCTGTTCTGTTTAGCCACATCATGTCAAGGCACCGATAAGCCCAGAGGCCAGGACCCCCATTTCGGCTTCAGCCCCTGCCTGAGCAGTCCTGGAAGAAGCCTGGTCTCCAGCCCCATCACAGCCGTAGGTCCTCTTGTTCTGGAGCCTGACCCACGTGTCGCCTCCACAGCTTGACTTTGGCCCAGCACCGTCGCCATGAACCCTCCTGGTGATCTGGGCCCTCGGTTGAACCTGGCTGCCCCCAGTCCTGCCCTGCTACCTGACTGGGGTGGTGGGACAAGCCCCGTCTGGAGAAGCCCTGCCCTGCCACCCCCTGAGGACCCCACCGCTCTCGGCCCCCAGCAGTCCTTGTCCTGCTGCGCCCCGGCGCTGAGGCTCCTCCATGGAAAACAAACCAAAGGACTAGAGCCCTAAAAGACACCGCTCGCTTCTCCCTTGCCACTTCCTTCCTCGTTACCCAGCCCTGATGGTGGTGAGGGAATGGCCACCATCCGTGTGAGGAATGACGTAGGACCCCATGCGGTGATAGTCCCCCTTTCCTCATTAAACTCCCCTGTTTTTCTTCCCGTTGCTTCCAGTGGGGTTGTCTATCCACGATGCGGCACGCGAACAATTCAGAGATCAGTGTCACCTGATGTTTATAGGGAAAGTGTTGATTTTACTGCTGCATTACAAATAATTTCTGCTGTTCCAAATGAAATGCGATTTTCAACACGGTACCAGCAATTGCATGGCATTCCCAGGTGTGTGTGCTCACGTACTCCTCAGGGAGTGTGTGCTGGCTTACCTAGGGAAAGTCTCCTTATGTCCTACTTACTTAAAAAGCAGTGTCACAGACTACTTACGGAATTTATCTCTCTGAATAAAAGGTAAAAAAATATATTACTAATTTCAGAATATGTCATTTTTCTGCCATTAGCAGCATTTTTAGTGCTCTTTCTAGATCTTCAAGGTATTTTGATTCAAAAGTTCTGTTTTATTCTTATTTTGCAAGCTTTCTTACAAGCTATTTACAGACCCAATAGGTAAAATAACTTTCCATCAGCTGTACTGAAAACGAAGGGGAGTGTAGCTCATCCAAACCCATCTGATTCTCCTGTTAATCTCAGCAACCTGTTTCTATCCCAACAGGTGTAGTTCGCCAGGTGAGGCCCATTGTTGGACCTTTCCATGCCGTCCTGAAACTGGAGATGAACTACGTCATGGGTGGAGTGGTATCTCATCGTAACATCGTCAATGTTCACATCTTTGTCTCCGAGTACTGGTTCTGAGAGAGCGTTTAAAATCCCAGACAAGCAAGCCGCTCCAACCTAAATCATTACTACAAACTATTATGTCATATACTTGTTTGTAAAACCCAATAGTGTTTTTTTGTTTTATTTTTAAATATTTGGTTTATAGTTTAAGACAAATAACAAGCTATTATGTTGATTAGACATAGGGTGGAGCAAATTAAGTGAGCCTGATGTAGTTGTCTGTATAAAGTAAGTAGTGTGTAAAAGTGCTCAGCTGCCTAGTGAAATTTAAAACTTTCCTAAAATTTTAGGCAGATCTTAACTATTGTTCCTTGGCCAGATAACCAGAGTGGCTGAGGATGTGGAACAAAATAGATGTCAGAGTTCATTGGGATGAATATATGGTATCTTTGGATGGAGGAAGTTTGGTAAGGATTAGTAATTTCACCTCAATATTAACTACCTTGAAGAAGTCAGATTGTCAGAAAGTGCTAAATACTTGCTTTTGGGCCCCAGTAGGATAACTGAATAGGCACCCAGAATTGCTAATAACTTCTGAAAAGTTTAGCCTAGATATTTAAAAAGCAACATTCAGCTACAGCTGCAAGAGGAAGTGCAAAAGGAATTAGAAATAGTAAGGCGAAGAAGCTATTGCACATATTAAAAAAATACTCCCTTTTTTTGTACTTATTATTTGATTGTAAGATTATGTTTGATTCTAATTAAACAAATACCTGTCATTGTAATTAACCTGTCACAAGGATAAGGCATATTGCTTAAATTCCAATCATCTCGTCTGTACTCAGCAATACATGGGAAACTCAGACCTGTATCTCCTGTCTATTATAGAATAAAGCTCCATACCTTTTTAAAATTGGTAATAAAATTAGCATGTTAAACTGTACACTTCCTGTGCACCAAACCAAGGCATATGTAATAATATAATGAAACTCTCACAAATAAATGAATGTTTAATGTATTTTCTGGGCATCAAAGTAATGTATCTTTTTTATTACAGAACAGAAAATAATTAGCTCCATGTTTCAGTTTGTTATGTTTGTTAAGATATGAGGAAATAAAGAAACTCAGATGGGAAATACTCACAAATATGCTATGGTTTCTGCTTACCAGAAAAATTGTATGATATATTTCCCATAAACAAATTAATTATATGTATATATTCACATTTCCCACTCAAAACAGTCTGCTATTTCATCGGTCATTATTAGCGCTAGGCATTTGTCTCTTCCTTCTATGCAAAAGCCCCTGAAGCTTAAAGGGATCTTTCCATTGACCTGAATGATCTTTGAATAATAAAGATCGTCCTCTCTGATCCATTGCAAATAAAAGACCATAGCAACTTTACTGTGTACATGCAGAAGTCTTCATTCCGTTCTCTGTGGCAGGGAAGCTTCTCTGCCTGCAGCATTCTCACTCCTTAAATTAAGATTTTATGATAACACATTCTCATAAACAGAATTTCACTAAAGGATACTCTTTTGACAGTATTTGTTCTGCCCACACTTGCAGAGCATCCCAATCCCATACATAGCCTAGTTTTTAGGGTGCCATCAGCCTAAAATGTGTTCAGTGTTGTCAGTGGCTACTTCTACAGTCCTTATGATTTCAATAAATAGTTACCATATTTCTGTAGAAAAATGACGTGAAACAGATATATTTGTAGAAGGTGACCTTCATCATTCAACTAACTGATGGGGATTTTGGAAAACTCCAGATTACAAGAGATACTGCCGACTTCAGGGATTACTAGGCTATGTAATTCCAATTTAGTTCAGAAAGTAAAACATTTTATTACACTAACAGTCAAAGAAAAGGAGGGTGAAAGACTCTCCTGATATAGTCAAGTTCTTTTTCTTGCAAGTGTAGGAAAAGTAAGTAGCCTTAGTACCAAAAATACAAAAACTGTTTCCATCTGATTTTCTAGACTGTAATTTTTGATCCTTTATTTCCTCTGTAAGTGGTATTTAGTTGCAGTGGAAAGAACTTTGGGACAGCAGAAATCTAATTTTAGGATCAAACTGATGAACAAACTAATTTGCAAACTTCTCCTTTCTGTAAAGGAGAAACCACACACCACCGCAGACACACACCTCTCCCCTTCTTCTGTCTGCATTTTTCAGTAAAAATAGAAGAAGGATTACCACTACTTCCTGGAAAACCGTTTTCCTACATTGTCCCAAATAATCTTTGAAAATTTCAAGCAGCTTTTTAAATAGTCCTGATGTCATATGAGAAGATTGGTCCAGTAGATGATTTTATGTTTTGTGTATAATAAAATTAAAGAGTGCTTAGTGCCACGGTCACTGTGACGTGTCTTAACTTTTAGTAGATGAGCACAGAAAAACTAGGTAATTCAGTAATGGTAGGAAAGATTAAATATTTGTCTCATCCAAACCTGTGACAATAAAGTTTCGTTTGTTGCAAATGGGACAAAGTAAAACTACTTGTAATTTTTATTGGCAAATCATTAAAGCGGTGCAAGTGTGAGAACGTGCTTATGAAATTGTCACCGAGATCCACTCACTTGGAGGGCTTTTCTTTTGCTGTGCTCTCCTTGGACTGATTAGATCTAAATTCAAATTATTTGCATTGTGGGGAAACAGAATCACAAGCGAATGAACATTTAGAAGAAAACAATGAGAACAAGTATAGACTGCTGAGTGTTCATTAGTCTGCTTTTTAAGAGTCATCTGCTCAGTCATACACAGAATGGTATCGTGTGCCTTGGAAAAACAATCGCGCACCATTAAAAGAATGAGTAATAATAACACACAATTACAGATGCTACGTAGGATCAAATTACCTGATAAACTAATTTATTTGACACTAGATGAGTACGGAGAGACAAAAATCACTTGAATGAGCAAAGGCTCACAGGTGCTAGCCAGATTCCCGATGGGAGGAGCAGCAGGTCTGAGGTTGTTCTGCTAAAGGTCAGGAATTCTGCACAGATGGGAAGACTTCTTGTGTTCTGCAGGAACTGCTTCTGGGACAAGTCTTATGACAGAGAAAATTGCCTCAGAGTTTTTTCTAGTGGGATTACGACAGTTTGCCTGAGTAAGCATTCTGTGTACATAGACGGTTCTGAGTAATCGGGGCCATAGCCTTAGTCAAATAATTACAAACCTGGAGTATTTCAGATCAATTTGCTGATAGACTGATGTACTTTCTACTTCTTCCGTTTAAAAATCACTTCCTGATGGATCTGTAATTTATTAGCAGGTAGAGAAGGCAAAATAGCATAGGATATGTGATCCTAGCGTAGTTACTCCTTTTACAGAGGGAGGGCACAACAGCCAAGGACAATAGCAGTGGAAAACAAACAAGTTTCATAACAGTGTTCAAATCAGTACATTCCACATATGGTAGCTGGATAAGCTTGTGCAGTGATAACAAAAGTTATTTCGTGATTTGGAGAGAAATACCGTGTGCCTTTCCAGGGTAGCTGTCCTAACTACAGTGTATGGTCACTCTTGGAAGGCGCCGGTGACTGATAACACTCCAACATGGCAAATTGCTTGTCAGCGCTGAATATGTCCATTATTTGGAGCTCGTGCAGCATTAATGTGTTCCTGTCTCAACCGCAAAATCACACTACGCCTGAGTTAGGCCCATGAAAAATACCATCGCGTCCACTTTGCCCAGCCAGTTCGTGACTGCTTCCGTGCCTGAGCACATGCAATCAATCAGTGCTGCGAACAGCCCTGGTGAAATCTGCCTTGTGCAATGTGGGGTGGAGTGAAAAGCGGTCCAAGGTTCCGGAGCAGAGTTACACCAGTGTCACCTACACGTGACAGACTGCACTTTTTGTGGAAGCAGGCTCAGTGCAGTTGTGTTCTTACATCCATGCCGGTATAAAGGAATTAAAACAGAGACTGTTTCCAGATTAGATACAATAAGTCTTTGTAATGGTCTGTAGTTGAATCAGCAAGTGTGTGTGGATGACAGCCCGCATTTCAAGCCAGTCAAAAACATGCATACTGGTAACTGAAGTGAAGGCAATTGTTATTTAATATCTAATTCTGAAGAGTGGCACAAAGCCACCAATTTAACACTGGCTGCCTTGTACCAGCTGGTATGTAGGTACCGCTGTGAAGACACCTCCTTCCAGGAGCAAATGTCAGAAGATGTTTAAATACGCTGTTTGTTCCACTGAACACAGAGAATATGCTCTGCTCATCAGACAATGGGATCTTGCTACCTTTATTTTTTAAATAACTATTTGTGTTTTTGGTCTGTTTGTGAAAATGTAATTGATGCAGATAATAGTAGCTGCCTGCTATGACAGAAAAAAAGAGCACAGGCTCTTAGAAACATTTTCTGTGAATAACAGCCTCTAGTGATCCTCTTGCAATGTTTCAGCAGCTTGGATTTAGTATTCCGTAAAAGGCTTCTAGAGGGATGCATGACTTTTCTGTATTCTGTGATGGTGTTAATCCATATTGCGTAAGAAAATTGTGTATATGCATGTATGAGGTGTAGCTTGCTAGGTAGGCTCTTCAGAACAAGAAATCCTGATGCCTGAGGAGCGATTCACACCTGCTGGAGTGGAGAAGATGTTCATGCCATGACCACATTGCCTTTATCTTGCCCTTCTGAGCTTGACAGCTCATCTCCCAAGTCTCTTGCTCTTGACACTACCGAGATCACTAATGCAACTGGACAGGAAAGCCAGCCCAGGGATGCCGTCAGTGGGACGGGCTGTCCCAGGTCGGCAGTCCTTCACAGAAGTGAAACGAAGGGTCGGTTCCCTTTGCAGTCAGGTATGTTACATACGGAGCCATTTTAATGTCATGTGTATTCCAAACTTTCCATGAAGTTGCAGCAAAGTCTAGCCTGTGTCCAGTCAGGGGAAATTGCTATTAACAGATGAGCCAGGGGAAGCTCACCCTGAGTTTTTCCCTGTTAAAGTCCAGGTTTAGAGGCAGTTGGGTAAAAATGTATTTCATCTGAAGTAAGGGTGACGCACTTAGTACTGTCCCTCTTAAATACGCTGCCAGATGATACCCTTTTTGAACACGACAATAATCTTAGTTGACAGCTTGACACATCTGCTGGCCAGCTGAACCTAAAACATTAAAGCCTGGCCTGGAAGACCCCGACGTGGTTGGGCACGGCAATCGTGCAAGTGCCGCTCGGGCAAGGGCCAAGGCCGAGGGCCCTGGCGCAGGTCCCAAATCAATGCGTGTGGTGGGCCTCACACCATTTTCTCCACAGGGGCCAGCTCAGCGTCACTGAGCCGGCCCGGAGCGCCGGTGGCCAAGGTGCCGGGTGGGGGGGAGCGGGGGGAAGTAGCCGGAGGGTTACGGAGAGAGGCCGTTACAGGTGGGTCGTGCTAATTAGTGCTTGTTGGTGCATTCAGGGCTGTGACAGGAGTTGGTACCTTCACAGCCGCTGTTACGGGCAAATAAATCTGATGGTAATGGAGAAGTTGAAGAGCAAGGAAAATACGTGGAGGAAGTTACGAGAGACCAGGCAAGTCGGAGCAACTGCATTTACGGGTTGCTGAGACGGGAGCGACTCGCACGGTGGCAATAAAGAGTTTACAGACACCCCGTGAGCGACCAGTCAGTAGCACTACAAGGATTTTGAGACAGGAACGTCAGCTACTTCAGCTTACTTCCATCTGAAGTCAAAACCCCAGGTGTCCCGTGGGGACGTCCCTTGCTTTTGCTACGCCGGGTGTCACGGGGCGGGAGATGCTGTACCGTTTGAGAGCCCACACACGAGTGGGCGATGCGCACCCGTTTCGGCGGCCAGGTGGACCCTGTCTAGCTCCCCGTGGGTCCTGCACCCCTCGACAGCCGGGCTCTCCGCAGGCTGCCTCTGCGGGAAGAGCCACGGCTCACAGCCCGCTGCCCGCAGCAGCCTCAGTACGTACCGGGGCTCCGGGTCCAGCCATGCCGTACGTGTCAGATGAGCACAGATTCCTCCACATCCTCTCTGGTAGTAATTCCCCGTAGGTCACGTCACCGTGACTTATTTCAGAGAGCTTTTGTGAATGTAAAATATTGCTCACTTTTCCTTTACAGAAATGGCCGAACGACCGAGGGATGTCGGCTCGCTTGCAGTTAAGTGCCTTGTCAGCATTTTCTCTTCTTCTAAATGAGATTGTAAAGTGTATGGAAAATAATCTTGTCTTTTGGACATGATCTGTGTGCTGTACTAGATCAGTACAAAAGTAAGAGTTAATGTAGAAAACTGTTTGGTTGTTTTTCCCCCCCCATATCTGTTTCATTTAACTTTTATTGCTAGTAAATTGTGAGGATACTGTTTGTAAGAATAGCAGGAAAAATATTCATGCAGTGGTAAACTCCAATTTTCTCTATTTTTTGCTTGATGATCTAGTGCATCTCAAAATAAGCAAACGATGTTACGGACAACAGAATAACTTAAGTTTTGGGGGTTCAAAATGAATCTGAGGTAATTCCAAGCAGAATTCAAGACGAGGCTGTCAGAATTCAGTAGCATCAAAATAAACAAATGTGCTCCTTAATATTATTTTCTTTTTTCTTTTTGAGAAGATAAAAATCTGCTTATGAAAGCATTCTGCAATTTTTTTCTACTGTGGGCATACCTACTGTCTTGATGTTACATCTTCTCATTTGAAAGGTATTTGTTTTCTATAGCAAGGTTTGAGTTTGGGTCCACTGGCTGCTGCTTCGCTTTTGCTTTTTAGTACGTTTAACACACAGTCGGAACTAATTAAACATATTCCTTTTGATTTGTGGAAAAGGCATTCTCTCTGAAAGGAAAAAAAAATTCTTCTCTTCCCCAAGCTGGGATTTTTACTGGCTCTTTAAAAGATGTCAGCTGAGGTCTCCCAGGGATGCTCATTCCAAGGGCGTGCAGTCAGTCGCCCTCGAAAATAGCGCTTGATTGTTCTCTCTTGGCCGAGTCTGAAGCAAGCGCACTTTTGATAAAAATGCCAGAGCCACTTCTGGTTGGCCAGCGTGTGCTCAGCCATTAGTTAAGAAATACCGTTTCTCCTAAGGAAAGCAGGAGGGACAAGAATCTGATTTAAATCTCGGGGTCCTGAGTTTGGCTGAGGTTTCAAACCTGCCTGCAGGCAGTCCCGCACCCTCGCCTGCCCTCCGCGCACCTCAGCTTCTGCCACCACGGCCGGGGCTCCCCGGCGGCCCCACGGGGCTGTGGAAGACGCCCTTCCCTCAAATTACCCATCTGGTCTGACGCTGAACCGTTCTCCCCACTCTGCAACGGCAAGGAATGCCAAAGCCCTTCCCAACATCACTTCTGCTTTCTGAGCGTCTTTGTTCCCTGCTGCCTGTGGTGAGTGCAGGAGGTGTGAGGCTGCGTGGAAATTGCTGCTACTAGACAAGAGAGACATAAAGTACACCCACCAAGTCTCCAAAATCACTGATCTGATGAAAGATTTTTCATTCCTGCTGTGGCTAAGAATGCACTATCTGTTCTGTAATGAGCCCTTTTTTTTGCTTTCACCTTATCCTATTTCATCTTTTTTCCCCCTCTCCCTTTCTTTTTATTGGATTCTCTTCTCCCTCTCCTTATTTTCACTCCCCACATCCATCTTTTTCTTTTCTTCTATCACTGAGTGTTTACTTGTAACTGAGCAATTGAAGTTAAACATGTCCACCAGACCCAGAAGAGAGGTCTTGAAGAGCTGCGGAAAGAAAACCTATCGCTGCAGACAGACAGAGGCACGCTTTCATACCCCAGACATTTTACCATGGCACTCTGAATCACATCTAGATCATGCCAGGATGGACACCTGCGTGGGACAATTTATGACCACCCTCTTTTCAACTTATTTCGTACAATCCACGTACCTCATCACTTCGAAGTGCAATAGCTGATGTAAAGCATGGGGCAATAGAGAAGACTCAAAAGCCCTCTTCTGTAAGATATCCCCATTTGGGATGGTACTTTGTCACTCCCTATGGGAAGAGAGGCCACACGGGGTCAGTGAGCTTCCCACATCTGTGGCAAAGAGAATATGTGAATCAATCATGCTTCACCTACACTGGGTCAGAGGATCCGCGTTAAATCCCTGCTGACCATGGCTAATGCAGAGAAGCAACGCAAGCACAAGGTACAAACACACTTTCTCCCTTCTTCTTCCAGATCTGTTTTACTGGGGTTTTCTCTGTGTGTGTGTGCTGCGGATGAGAGAACTGGCTGACATGTGTCCTTCAGGCCTGCATGGCCTTTTGGGGGAATCCGCCGCGCTCTTTGCCAGCTTCAGTCCAGTGACACTTTTGCCAGTGCTGCTGAGGCAAAGGGTCAGTCCCTCATCGTGGGCCCACACTAACGGATTGCGGCAAGTGGCACTGGGTCAGGGCTGTGGGGAACCACCTCATGGAGTCTGAACCACTTGCAGACACAGGTTCCCCACACTAGTTCCCATGTCCTACCCATAGTGTGTTCTCACCTGCCATGAAATGTCATGGCCCCACCACCAACTCATGCTACCATCAGGTTCTTGGTGCGTTAGAAGACATTTGGGGTCTGCCTGTCTTAAACTGCAACTGGCAGAGCTGGCTTGTTCCGTCAGAAGACCTGAGACTTTGAAAACAGCAAGCTGAGACTTTCCCTCCCCTCCTGGAACCAGTGCTGGTTGCTTGCTGGGGAAACTGGGGTCTAGAAGCACAAGAAAGGCTCTTCCCTGGAACCGTGCTTAATAGCTGAACTAGATTAACTAAATGTCATGTGGGTAACTATGAACAACTTGGAAGTTTTATGATTGTAGCGCTGAGATATGCCCCAGCTCATGCTGAAATAATGTTTGGTAATGACAAAAAGTGAGGATTAAGGATCTGGGCTGTTTGATTCTGGTGACTGGGTGTATCATCCAGCCCCTCCATGCCTTCATCTACACATCTGCTAGTGGCTCTAGTAACTTCATAACTTCCAGTGAGCTGCCGACCACGAGGAGCAAGGAGACAGGACTCACGACTCGCTCCCCTCTACTTCATCAATGGCAACTGGGCCACGGGAGTTCCTCTGCTCTGTGGCGAGAGGAGCAGGTCACCAACCAGTGCACGATGATTCACGCGGTGTGGAGGTGCAATGCAGGATTTAACAGTATGCACAGTGTTTGAGATCCCATGAGGGCAAAGCATGTTTATTTTATGATCACACCTAGCTTAAGTCTGGCATTGGTATTGCTCTGATGGAAATTGATCCCCTCACCCCATTTAAATTAAAAAAAAAAAAAAAAATCAAATGAAAGGAACACAGTTGTATCATGCCTGACACCACAGGTGATAAGTATCTTGGCCTGGCAATTCTTGCAGAGAGACTTTTGCAAGTTGATTCCTGAGATGGTGATTAGCTCTTTTGTTTTGCTGCTAGCTGATGGTTCTCACGTGAGTGAGATCTGGTGCAGGTCATGCAGTGATGGTGGGGGAGAGCTGATAAAAGAGAAAAGCTCTCAGGTTTTTCTAGTCAGGCTGACCCTGGCAAAGGCAAGAGCAACTTTCTCTGAACCTGCCCCATCAGTGACCTCGGACCTGATCAGAGGGACCACCCTCAACTCTGGATGCGAGGTAAGTTAAATTACATGCTGCTGAATTGTCCTAATACTGCCAACATTTTGGGCAGAAGTTGTAATAATGATAAAAAAGCACCAGTGTAATGGATACCATCATAACTCTGTAACTACAGTTTAGGTTTTGAAAATTACAAATATGTGTTTAACTAAGGCTAACCAGAAAGTACTAGATGGTGCTTTAACTGTGGCCAGCTGTCTAGTATTTAGAAATTAGAAAAGAATGTTTTTTCCCTTCCAAAGTGGAAAAATTGCTGTACATTTGTACATATTGAGCCGGTGACCATTTGTCCGGCTCTACCAGGAAGCATCAGGTTATCTGTGGTATCAGGAGATGACAAAGTAATTTGTAAGCCAACTGCACAGCAAGGAAAAATGAACTCTGTAGCCTTCAACTTATGATGTGCTTCATCTCTTATGGATTAGAGACCTCATCTGCAGCCACTAAATTTCATACTTTTTTTTATCAGACCCCCTCAGTTCACAGGTCATGGTAAACTTCATTTTCTTTAGTAACAGTGAGTTTCATTTTATCTTGAATTATATGTGTGAAACTTATTTCAGTGATGTTTCTTCTACTTGTACAGGCAACTCTGTTCTTTCCAACTTATGTACCTTTGGCTGCTGATCTCTTTCAAAGTGTTTATAATTCCTTTTTTCCCCTACCCTGAGTAAGCTTCACACCCGACCCCTTACTCCACCTTCCCCTCCTTAAGTTTCTCAGATGTGGAACAGCTGGGAACATGCAAAGCATATTTCAGCTGCCAATGTCTGTGTCAGTCAAACTGAATTGAGATGTTCTGCTCCCATAAGACAACATGTTTGTAAAGTTTCTGGCTCCGAGTCTGAGACCCAGTGAAGAAGGTTATGTGGATGACACGGGCAGATAGAAGCAGCAAGCCAAGAAGTGAGCATTAATGCAGTCTGAAAACATGTGGGCTTCCCTGAGTTCCTCCTAGGCGAAGGTTAGACTGAAATCATTGGTCGTTCAGGCCTGACTTTGTTTTTGATGTCTGGCCAAACACAGTTAGCTGATAGGCGTGGGTGGCTGGAAGATTGCTCTCATTGAAGGGTATTGACAAAATGAGCCTTTCTTTTTTTTCTAAACCCACAAGATTTCCCAGATCTGCAGATGAACAGTTGACTGAGACGGGGTTAGAAAGGAGCCAAAACAGAGCTACATGTCTAGGGCAGAGATGGGCTTACCTAGGCAGCAGCAGAAGGACTCTGAACAGGCACAAGGGCTCGGTTGAGGTCGGACGTGGAGATCTGCTCTTCAGTGGTGGTTTTGTACTCGATACTTCGTCTAGAGGCTGTCTCTGCAGGAGCCTTTCTGGAAGGAGGCGGGAAGGAGAATAAGCAGTTCAAAGAGCAGTTTGGTCCACAGGGCCTCTCTGATATCTCTGCAGCAGAACTCAACACCCCCTTCTCCGGACATCTGTCTCCTCTGAAACATGGAGGCAATGGGTTCACAAGATGGACTGGGAAACACCTGGTTTGGCCTCTTTTCTATGGCAGTCCATTATGTTTTAGCAAAACAGAGAAAACACTCCTACTGAAGCAAGGAGGAAGAAAAATAAGAGCCAACAGGATTGATCTCCCAGCTGGGAAGTGTTGAGCAGAGCTGGATGGACAGTTCAGAGCTGGGGAAGTTCCAGCTGGGGGGAGTTGAGTGAGCCCGTGGAGGGAAGGAATGTGATTGTAATAGGAGGAAGGGCTCGTCATGTCTTTGGTCTCTACGCAACACCAGGCGTACAGGGAAACCCTGCTGGCTCCGCTTATTTCCAACTGACCGCGCTTATTGTGCCAGACCTGGCTTCCTATCTGCTCGGCTGCCGGGGCATGGGTCTGGATGGCTTCTCCAGTGCAAGCCAAGGAGGCCCAGTGCAGGGTTCCTGAGCTACATAAAGCAGTATTACCCAATTGCTCTCCATGACTGCACTGGGGTCAGGACATTTTGACTTTTATTTCATCTCCTGGCACTAATACTAAAAGCCTGAATTGGTGTCCATTGAACTTAATGAAAAGTTCATGCTTTGTCAGGCACCCAACATTATGAAGAGACTTTGGGCAAGTATTTCACCTCTTCACACCATGTTTTACCCATTTCTTCTGTCTGTGGAGACTATGTAGACAGATACCTGAAAAATTCATGTTTTGATGTTTTGTTAATAAATGCAAGTTGTACTAAACCCTTGGGTGGCAGAGACTCTGTAGGAGAACAAGAAAACTATTAATTGGTTTATCTTAATAGGTAGCTTTAGCTGTATCAAAATGTTAAAACCGTTTGTGGAAATATTTTAAGCTCATAACCCAGAAACTTCACAAAAACAGTGGAAAGGCTGGCTGGGCCCACTGCAAGGTGGCGATAGTAATTGGGAAGGCCAAAAAGAAAGGTATCTTCTGCAGTCCTGAGCTCTGTGCAGAGGTTTAGCTTTGCACCCATGTTGCTGTGGGGTGCTCACCACCATGTGCTAATGGGGTGGCTTTCGTCAGCTCCTGCAGTCTGCAGTGGCATATCCTGAGCTGGGACACTCCCAAAGGGGTGGTTTGATCCTGCAGAGCCGGTCTAAGGGCTCAATGCCCTGTAGCGTGGTACTCCCACCTGCAGCTCTTGGTCCCTGGGTCCCTCTTTCATTGAACTGACTGAAGTCTTTAAAATTACATAAATACCGGCTTTTGGGGTGGGACAGGTAGTATTCTTTCCTGGTGAGCAGGTGGGAAGCAAAGGTCTCGTGAGCAGCAGAGCCGGGAGGGAGGAGAGGCAGCGGCAGCCTGGGAGACCATAGACCATGTTGTCAAGATGCCTCCCAAGGCAACAGTGGCTCCCTGGAATAGCCACCTCTTGTCGGTCTGAAAACACCTACTGATGGAAATGCAACTGTCTGAAGTAAAAGTGAGACAGGCTGTTAATCTGTAAGGAGTAGTCTGGGGTCTCCAGGGAATTTAGTGAGTTGGTAGCTCGTGGTGCCCAGCTGCAGAGGCTCTTCTCCAACATACCAGTCCCTGTGCATTAGCCCCCTGTGGCCTTCAGCTAGCCCACCCAGTCCTGCCATGATGACCCCAGGCAGACTGGTAAGCAAGAGTTGTGTTTGAATTCATCCTGCTCTCCTCCATGTGGCTCCAAGACCACATGTTGTGAAGGTGGAGGTTCAGTCAGAAATACCACTGCCAACAAGGACCTGGCGGGTGGGTTTCACTTGCTTAACCATGGGCTTCTAGTGCCATCTTAGATGTCTCAGGGTGGCCAAGACATCTGTGTGCGGCTTGGGATATGACAGAGGATTTCCAGGAGACCCACACCCTTCTGGAAGAGGATGGAGACCAGGGGGCATCTAGGCTGTCATTAATTGCCTGGATTTCAGCATCTGAACCCCATCCCCAGTGCCAGGTCCAGGGCACCCTAAAGCACTAAGGCCTCCTGGTGGGGAGACACAGGGTGGGTACCGCTGGTGTGGCCACATCTAAACTGGTGGTGTCTTCTCGGTGTCCATTAGGCAAGAGCTGGCTTTATTTATGCAGGGTTGGATCCAGGTGTTTGTGTCAACAGGAACTTCACCGCTGAATTCAGCAGCATGAAAACTGGCACAGCTTCACGCTGATGGGCTTTCGTAACCATTTGTTGACAAGCCACTGTAAAAGGGAAAATGAGGTTTAATCTAACAGACATAACAGGAAAATACAGAATTGTGTAGACAAAGAAAAAAGTTTTCTGTCATCTCGCCATGCTCCTCAGAGAGGATAAGCAAAAGCAGATGCTATCAGTAGAGGAAGGTCTATAAGCAATGAAGCAAATCTGGAGGAGATTTTTCAGTATTATCTTACTTAGCTGGAAGATGGAAAATACAGACCGAGAAGTGACTAGGCAAAGAAGCTGGAAATGTTCAACTGAGAACTGACTAAAAGAGAAGCACAATGTAGGCAGAAAGAAAGATTGAACAAGGAGTTGGGGAGACTTGGCAGTTTATGGGTTTTCTTTTCTCTTTTTCATCTGATTAAAGTAATTTCAGCCCAGTGGGTTTACATCTAAGTGGTTGAGTGGCTGCCAGATAATATCAGTGCAACTGCTCAAATGAGAAGAGGGTTTGATAGCTACCTGTATGTAAATCAGATAATGAGTTATCTGTAGACCACAAACTTCAATATATGAATGAGAGGTGCTATCACTTGGCTGGTTCTTGTCAGAAAAAACCCCAAGAATTAGATGTCCCAGCCTGCCAAAAGCTATACCCAGGGAGACCTCTCTGTGAAGTACATCTGAGGGTCTTGTGGGATCCATCTTTCTGGATCTATTGGTAGGAACTACTAACAGCAGGCTAGGAAGTTTAAATCCTATTATTTTTCTGTCATGTATGAAAAAGCAGAGTAAAATGAATGGTTTTTTTTAACCCATTCACAGAAAGCACATCAAGATTATGGTTCAGGATGATTTATTGATGAAGTCTGAATGAAAAAAATCTCATCTTCTTTTAAGTTATTCTGTTAGTTAACGTGCATCTTTTTATTAAAATAATATTTAAAAAAAAATATATAAAATACATAGACACATTTTACAAAAATAAAATCTAATAAATAGAACAATACAGGAAACCACATCAACTGCATGCCATAAATAAATATAGACCATCAATGTCTTGTCTGAGGAAACCGTAATTGAAGGAACTCAATTCTATCTGTAACCTCTGTTGCCCAGTGAATCTTAGCAGAAGGCCAGCAAGGGTCTGTAACGGAATCCTCCTGAAAAGGCTGTTGAACTGAATTCACTCCAATATCAGGGTCTTTTTACGGAAACTGGTGTGAACTTTAAATGCAAAACTCTTAATCACCCTCTTCTGCTCCATTTAACTGGAATTTGAGGACTTCAGTCAAAAAGAGTCCGAAAAAATAATCTTATTCTATTGACAGATCCCCAGACTGGGAGGGAGGCTGCAGTCTTGATTTGACCAGAAAAGAGGGAGTTATAAACGCTTGTTTTCCTTCACTTCTGCTCCTGATCATGAACATTTGGAAAAGTAAACACAGGTGAAATAAATGCAGTGAGGATAGTGCTCATTTGGAGAGAGAGGATGTCATAACAACAACAAAAAGGATAAATATAGCTATAACCAAATTAGCCATGACTGATTTACAATGCTGTGTTGGGGACTACCACATACAGATAAGTTCAACAAATCCACTTCAAACCACAGGTGCCTCACTCAAGGTTCTAAGCCCCACACATGTGAAATTACAGGAAATCCAATAATGTAATTATTTGCAGCATGTTAAAGAGTTTACATCAGATTTTTTGAAGGAGGGGTTTGTGAAAGCAGGTATGTTATAGCCTGTTCACAGGCTAAATACCAACCTGGCAATTACATTCTGCTTATTTAATTTCCTTTGCAATTCTAATGGCATGCACAAGTCATCTTCCTCCCTGCCCTCTACAGCTTTTCAGTACCTGCCATGCTTTTTGGCATTTCTTTGGAATATCACATCAGCCACTGTGTTGATGCAAACAAGCACTGCTCTGTTCTGCAGCTAGTAAATGTTGTATGAAACTTAATTCACACTCAGATAAGGAGCACTCAGGTAATTGCAGCCCTGGGTGTGGCTCATAAATGCAACATGCTAAAATAACTGAGTAGCATCCATCTCTGAACTTATACTGCACATATGTCTTCTCCAGACAATATGCTTTTTATTCTCTTCCAGTTGTGGTTCATGGCCTGAATTTGCTTTCCTGAAGTCAATGGAGCATTGCCATTAGTTTTGACCAGAGAATTTTATTAATGACAGAACCTCTTTCTCTGTTGCTCCTCGCCCCATTTTCTTTTTGTTTGATTCTTCTACAATGCTAAACGCATTAGACCCTCTATAACACATCAACCTTATTTTGTATTTACCAAAAAGGAAACTCCTGGGGGCTGGGGGGGAAATGCGCCAACAAATATTTGATAGGCTCTGTGGATTTGAAACCATTTTCCACATGGCCACGTTTCTGAAGATCTGCAGATGCCTAGTGAGATTGTCATAAGAGTCAAGACAGATTAGTTCTCTGTGATATTTAGGTATGTCAATGCTTTTTTTAATCAAGTCCTTAATCTCCTCAAAATTTGGCTGTATAACAAATCAGAAAGTATGTGCTAAGGTATTTACAGAAAGGCATTTTTTTACATACCATTCTTTCCTGACTAGAACACGAAAATAAAATATATTGGACTTGCTAGAAAGTATTGTACTTTCCCACTGCCCAACCTTAAATTTAAACCAGAGATTATGTAAGTAAAACTTGAAGCAAAATGACGATGGTATTGGCCCTTCAACTGGGACTGAGGAATAGAAATGCTGATATTCTATAAGACACCAAGGCAATATGATCAACTAACTGTAAACCACCTGCACAGCAGAGCAAATAATCACTTGTTAAACAGTGGAAGAAGGTCTCTACTGATGGAATGACTTGCAGCCTCTTCACCTTCAGCTTACAGTCAATAAATCTCATTTGAAAAGTAATACTGCCCACTTATCCTTTCAGCACGAAGAGGCTGTCATCACCATGCTATATTATTTCTGGCTTCACAGTATTTGCACTGCTGACCTATTATTAGTCAGGTTATATCATCATCCACGACTAAGTTGGCTTGTCAGAAGCCAGTGGGTGGAATTGTCCCAGGTCACTGTGGAGTTCATTGATGGAAGTAAAAGCACTTTTCTGTGGGAAAGAAAGATGAGAGGGACAGGCCCATGTAATGGGGGGAGCATCTTGTCTGACTGCAGCTGCTGACAGATCAGATGTGCATCCTGATATGAGGCTATATGTAGCCCAAGATGTTTGTATGCAATAGGTTATAACTGCACACTTAATTGTGTCACATCTCGAAGAGGTAAGAAGCAGCTCAGGAGGGCTGAGCTTTATCTTTACACTGTCCTTGGTGTTCTCTATGGCCTTGAGCAAGTTGTGTAGGCTTTGTCTGCACTAGCAAGCAGTGAAGCATAAAAGGATCAGAGCCGGAGACTGAAACAGTTGAAGGTAAGGAGTTGATGTTCACCCTCCATAAACACACAAACTCTACAGGTTGGTTTTGGGTTTTTTTTTCCAAAAGAAGTCTAGTCTTGTCCATAGTACCAAACACCCATGAGGCTGGAGCACATTAGGAGCCCTCTGGGTATGCATCTTGATTTACTGTCATCCAGGGTGAATCCACCATTTACTCTATGACTTTTCCACAGTATAAACCAAAGCAGAGTAGCAGGGGACAACCAGGAGATTAACTTCAGAAGTGCACTAATGGTGCAAACTGAAATGCCAATGCCGATAACCCTTTTACTCCTGCTGTCTCATAGGGATACTGCTGCACTAGGTTCATTTATGTGTGACCCGTTTAGCAACTATGATAATGACAGTAGATGTAAGAGCATATTTTATTTCAGCATTCACCTGACAATATGTAAGCAAAAATTAAATTATGCTTAGTAGGTGCATAATTAGCAACGAACAAGGAGGTGGTTCTTCACACAATGGGTAATTAAGGTGTGGGGTTCCCTGCTATGGGATATTGTAGATGCTAAAACTTCACAAGGTTACAGAAGTGGGTGCACAGATTCCCAGAAGTAAAGTTCATGGAAGGGTATCTTTTCAATGACTTTTCCTGTGTGTTAGGAATTCTGAGCTGTGAATTGCTGGAGGATCAGAGAGTGTCCTTGGGAAGAATTACTATGTGTTTGCCCCAAGTACCCAATATTGGTTGCTGCCAGAGACGGGATAATGGAGCAAGATAGACCTCTGATCTAACATGTTATAACAATTCTTGAATTGATCACTTCTTTAAAAGGCTTTAGATTTTTCAAATTTAGTCATTCAAATAATTAATTTCAATGATTCAAGTTTTGAATTACTTTTATTTGAAATATATCTCTTTGGAAATGATATTGGGATTCCCCAGGGAGAGGGAAACTGGATATTCCTTCTTCCAGAACAGCTGAGGTCCTTCTACAGACTCAGTCTCCACAGCACAAGTCTTCCCCCAAAGTTGGGAAGTGGCCCCTGATGGGAAAGGACACAAACTTTGCTGTCTCAATGATGTTGTGGTGGAGTACTGAAAACCGAATGTTGCTACTTCAGGCTCAATGTTTTGGGGACTGGGCGTTCACATTTTTACACAGAACTATGATTTCCCTGGAACCCAGATGCTTTTTATGAAAACAGATCTGTTCAGTCCAAATCTCAGCATCCCACCAAACAACAGGCAAAAAAAAAAAAAATCCCATACTGGCTCACATTGAAGCTTTTAATCTGCCACTGGTGGAAGCCTCAGTGCGCACATAAGATGCAGTATAAATCTACAGCTTATATGGACACAAGCAGCTAGTGTCACTGTTGGCCAAGCTTGGACTTTTCCATATTCATCAGGGGATCAGATGTTCTGGTGGCTCAAACCAGGTCTGAGAGCAGCTCCATAATACTCAGAGGGGTTATATACCATGTGATGGGTTTTCTTCTCAAAGCCAGATTGAGAATCTGCTGCTCAGCAGCCTTTTCGAACCCTCCCTGGTACTTTGCAGTCCCATCACTAGGGTTGATGCAAGTCTTTAAGAACTTGTGTTGTAAACCAAGTCTTTTACACGGTCTGTATTAAAAAAAAAAAAAAATCACTGTTTTGCTCTGGAAGGTGCTTTAACCCAGGTGCTTTTAGCAGTCCAGTATATAGATCATAACCTTAAAAGATCACATAAGCACAACAAAGCAGCTATAAATAACAGCACAAGGGTGTGGAAAAAAGAAAAAAAAAATTACCTCCGCTTTATCTTAGAAGCAAGGTACACACAGTTTGCTGTGCCTATACTGGTAGTGACTGTAATTCCTCTGTCCAAATTTTGGCCTCAAAGCAAGCAGCCTTCTTCCACAGTCCCATGCACAGTTCTTCGTGCAATTCAAAATGTGGACTTTTTATCCACCAAAGGCTAAAACCTGCTTGACATTGCAGGAAATACTGTTTAACCCCTTCTCCATAAACTGGGTAAGGTCTGGCACATTTTTCCTTTTGGATCTGTCTGTCTCAAGCCATAAAATTTTGCTAGGGGGTGGCGATTGGGAAACCCCACCTATGGAGGTGAAGCAGCTAGTACTGATCTATTGCATCCTAGGGATTAATAAGTTCTAACAAAAAACCCCAAACCAACCAAACAAAAAAGTGCCATGATGTGAGCCTCCTGGTTTGTAAAGCCTGAGTAAATTTTCTTCAAAACCTGAGCCCATTCTTTCAGAGTAGTTAATTTCTCAGAAAATTCAGAGGTAAGTTAAACCACTTTCTAAAGTTACCTGAAAGCGCATTGGTTCTCATTATTGGAGGTATGTTTATAAGTAAGGAGAACACTGCACAGATCAAAAGCACTCTGTGCTGCAAAAAAGGAAATATATGGTAACTGATAGTAAGAGGCAAACTCCCAGCTCCTCTTTTCTGCTTTACAGGAGGAGCTGGCAGTGCAGTCTACCATTACTTCTGCTCAACACTCCCTGTTACGTGATACTCTTTTCAGTGCTAGGATTTTGGCAAAATCTTAGTGTTTGGGCAGAATCTTTTCTATGCCCCAGGTTAGTTTTTGTTTCTTAGCTAAAACAGGCCTGATGTTTTCAAGCATGAAGCTGTGGCAAATCAGAATGACCACAGACCTGGTCTGATAGGTGCCAGAAGAGGGGGTGAACATGTGTCCTGCCATGGAGGAGCATATGATGCACTGCCTGTTGCTAATGAAAAGTCTAAATTTGCAGTTTTCCTATATTAAGGTAACCATGGATTTCCCTCTTTTTTTTGCTTGTTTGGTTTTGTGTTTTTTGCTGGTATGCTCTTGGGCTGCTGAGCAAGTGCTCCCTAGTTCCCGGGTGGGATGGTGTTTCTGTCAGGCAGGCAACTTTTCCATCTCCAAGAAGATCTACAAAAATACAAGAACTGAGAAACTTTTGGAAACTGGCAGCCTGCAAATGCTCAGTCAATAGGGGTATGTTAGGCTTCAGCACCTAGCCACTACATCTTTTTAAGCAGATAGAATTTAGGTGCACATCTGTTAGAGGTGATACCACCAGATCTCACCAAGGCTCTTTGGCATTGAATCGTCTTAAGCTTTCATCACCAAATGCACTAGAAGCTTAAATCTGTGCCATGGAGCACGCCCTGAAGTGTCAATCAGACCTTCAAAATTCCTGCCTCCTGCCTTAGGTCACGAGGGATTCATGGATCGGGGATCTCTGCAGCCTCTCAGTTCCCCAGAAAACCCAGCTTGTCAGGTGTGCCAGCCCCTTTTCTTCTCAGGCACTAGACTAGACTAATTATATGCCACCTTTAGGTTAGGCCAAATATTCTGAAGGGGACCTGGCTGTAACTGTTATACAACCTTTGAACAAAAAGAGGTCATAAAAAGATAAAAAGAAATCTTAAAATGGAAAATGGGGTTTGAAGGAAAAATGCCTGCAACCAATGGGGTTAAAATACTGATGAAATTAACTGTTTTTCAAGAAAGAGCATTTATTTACATAAAACCTCCCAAACCCAAAGCAATTCTCAGTCCCAAAGGTTGTCATGTAATTGTGGTATGGCATTCAAGCTGTTCTGCTGCAAGAGACTGCCTTCAGCTATATTGCTTGAGAAAGATTAAATGTATCCTATCTAGCTGCTGTGGCACAGAGCTGTGAGAATAATACTGTGGTTACTTTAGCTTAAGCGATTATATTTTGAAATGGGAATAATGAATTCAGGGCAGAGCTGAAGAAAGCTTTGTGGTGACTTTAATTACTCAGTTCTAGTTGTGTAACTGGATTAAAATGGCATTGCACTGTACTTGACATCCCGATTTTTCTTCCTTAAAGGGTTTTCCATGCCTTGAGCTGCTTATTTTTTCCCTGTGATAAGATTTGGGATGCCAGTTTGGATGGGTTAGGTAAATGTTTCAGCAATATCAGGATTACATTGTTTTTCTTTAGCTTTTATGTTATAGTGATATATAAAATTTAAGATGCCAAAAAAAGTGACTGTAAAACCATAATACATGTTCATTTCAGCAACCGATCTGTATGAAAAGCAGCATAGTTTGTTTGTTATTAAGAGCTGCTTGTAAAGGGATGCACATGAAAAGCTGCTTGCAATGCATGGAAGGAAGTGATCTGGTCTGGGAGAAGTAAGTGCCATCTATTGGGACTTTATCCATCTGCAATTAGCGTATCTCCACACATATCTCCCTTCCAGGATGTATTACTATGCCCGTTTTCAGTCTGAGGTTTAAATTTTGTGAAATGGAGCTGTGCAGCATGGGCAGAAAATGGCCAGATGCTCAAAGGAGTCAGCACAAAACAGCGAGATCTGGAATCTGGAGTAGAGTCCTGGGAGCACCGGAGCAATGGCACCGCGGTCCCGTTGAGTTTGACTGCTACACTGCGGCGTATTTACCCATGCATTTATGCAGTTATTTTGTCTCGCCAGCATCCCAGGGCGTAAAAATGAAGGGCACAAACAAGAGCCAGACTCTCCAGCTCAATCCCTTGCAGAGATAATGTTCTTGCAATTAAGGAAATTCACTCTTACTCAGCCAAGGCAGGCAATGGAGACCAGGTTAAGCAGGCCACCATCTCTGCTTGTGCTCTCTGTATCGCAGCTGCTTTCCTGCTTTCACCCTCCTGCTTCCTTACTTCTCCCCCAGCCCCAAGGAGACGTTGGGTCTCTGCTTTGCGTGTGCTGCCTCCTCAGCCTCTGCTTTCCAAGAACGGTACTTCCCTGGACTCTGAGCTGAGTTTACCTAAGCATTTCCCAGGTATCTGCTTGCACTCTGTGGTCCGCAACAGAGAGCTAGACCTTTGGTCTGACCCACAGCCGTTGTGTTTGTTGCTGTCATTTAGCTCCTGAGCTGTCCCTGACAGAAAGTGGGATGCAGATGTGTGAAGATGGTTTCTTGGCTGGGATGTGAGACAGGCAGGTTTAGGGTCCAGACAAATTTCTGTAATGAGAAATCTCTCTTGCACACAAACAAAGTGTAGCTAATGCTAGAGTTTTCACTAAAGCAATATTGGAAAAAACCCTAAAGTCAAAAGAATTCAAGGAACAAATTTTCCCTTTCTCCTCTGAAGAGTTTAACTCACAGGCCAGTAGATACAGTTGACAAAAGGATTGGAAAAGCAGATGCAGGCATGATGCAGACAGACGCAGGCATGTGTAAGATACATAAAGTAGTTACCTGTAGGCATAAGGATTATAATACAAACATACTGATGTTTGTCCTTGCAAAGCTGAGAATGTCAGTATAAACGCTGGAGTGCTGGTTTCTATACCATCACGTAATGATCCATTTTTGACCCTTGATACTGTTTGGGGCAAACTTACTTATCCATTCAGCTGATGAGCACAGAAGCAATCCACCCCTCTGATGGCACGGTGCTGCCTGGACAGGCTGAGGGTGTCTGAAATCAGGTGAGATCTTTTCAAGACTGTATTACAGCCTGCCTGGGCTCTGGCTGCCCCTCCGGAAAGGTACATATCTTCCACAGCTCCTACATCACATCTGCCAGGCTGGTGCGTGTATCTCGGCTAGCCTAAATCATCTATTATAGTGCTGCACATCTGTGTTCGGGCACCTGAATTGCTCCCCTCAGGAGCTCTGCTGGAGCCTGTATTCAGAGAGAATTATGGCCAAGCAATAGTGGATTTTCATCATTGGGAAGACCAACACACTGTGGAAGGAAGAAAAAAATTATAATAGATTACATAGGGATTGCCTGACTAAAATGCTACTAGCTGTGCATGGGAGCAGGGAGTTTTGTTACCGCTAGCAGGAAAGGGAGTAAAATGCCCACTTTATTAGTTGGGGGACACCCAATTTGTAAAGTTCAAATCTTCATTCAGACCAAAGTCCAGGGTTCTTTTGATCAAAGGAGTGAGTATAGCCTGCTGCAGGGACAAAAAACAATAGCCCGACTGGACTGGCAGAGAGCGACTGAAGCTTTCAACCACCAGCTTCCCATTTCTTGGAGTATTGAACCTGGATTCAGGAGTGAAACAGCGCACAAAGAAGCTGCATTTGGGAGCACAGAGGCTCTGTTAGGTAGATAAGACACGGAGTAGATTAGATTGCAGTGTGCTGAAGGAACATCTGTTTTGGAGAACAGCAGGAGGAAGAGAAAGAAGACGACAATATAATGTAGAGAAGTTAAGTTTTTGACAGTATCGTCAATGATTTGAATTAGTGCATTTCCAGTAAAGTTCCCCTTGTTCTACCGTTGGTGAACTTTCCTGCTGCTTGCTGCTGGCAAGGAGCTGTGTCATTGCAGGAGGTGCAAGGAGTTTGCATATAATGGATACTGCAGTGGAGAAAGGCCAGCTCAATGGCCATACTTGATTTAAAGTGGTGAACGGCAGCAAAGACAGCATTTATGATGTTGTAAAAGAAGCATCTGCATTGCTCAGGGTTATTTAAGAACTATCTTTATTGAATCACTCATCGGGTCAGCAACATGAATTTAACAGCACAAACCCCTCCTGCTCACCTCTTTTATCCCTCTGCATGATGTACTCTTGTCCTGAAAAAAATCAAAATAACTGGTCCTGACAACAGTCATTTGAAGAAATAAAAATGCTGACAGGACAGAATTGCTCAGCAGCAGATAACAATTTTGCACTTAGGGTTGCAGAGGCTTCAGAGAGCTCCAAGTGCTGCATTCCCGATGAGGACAACATCATTGATTTATTTCATAATTTCACCTGCCTCTCACTGATAGATGGCTCCCTATTTTGCTCCCTGGAAAACAGTTCTGCACAATAACATAGGTGCATTGAATGCCCCAAAGGTCAAGCAGCTTGAGCATGGGAAAATATTTGTGAATGAGGCCCAAAAAAACTACTGAAAGAGGTGATTTCTGGCTCAAAGATTAGTCTTCATTTAGAGACTGAGAATTTATTGCTGCCCAAACCAGCATTATCAGCTTTCTGTCAGCAACAATCATCAGGATTTCCTTTCCCAATCAACGTGAGCTGTGACCTCATCGTTGCAAAGGTGAAACCCTGACAGGGATTAAAGGCTAATAGAGAGAAATGAGGTAGCAGGGCTAAACAAAGAGGAGATTGTTACATGGCAATAGCGAACTCGGGCAGAATGTAACAGCTGAAACATGAACCACGGAGCCAAAGGGGAAAACCAGTATTTTTATGAAGAGCCTGAGTAACGCTGGGTCTCTCTGTCTTTCAGTGGAGAAGGAAGGCAGACTGCCATCCTTGCCATCAGAGATTTTTTGAAGCGGGATTAGCATAGCCTTGTGGTTTGTCGAGTGTTTAATTGCAATTCTGCAGGGACGCGGCCCGAAAGACACTGGAAACCAATTTAACAATCATCCCTATCATTATATACACCAAATTGCTCCTGTGCACATACAATATTTAGTAGTCTGAAACAGAGATGCCGAGTCTGAGGGCAAGATTTAGAACATGAAAAGTGATGAAAGGCAAATACATGTCTGATACTCATCAAAGCAATTTAATCCACAGCTGAGTAGTGAAAAGAGGTAAAAAGGATTTTTATGTTGTTGATCTGTGAGTTGGTTTTTTTTTTTTTCCACTCATCCCTTCACTTTCTGGAACCAACAAGTGAGGATAGTTATTCTGGGGGGATTCTCCTCTCTTAAAGGTCACTCCTGGCCGCTGCAGTGTCTTGGCATCTTAAAGCTCACCGCAGACATGATTCAAGTCCCAGCAGAAGCTGTATGTGTTGTAACTTCCAGCGGGCTCTGGATCAGTCCCTTCGGCAGTCTCCAACATACCCCTGGTTTTTCCAGCAGAGGCAGATGTGCGCTGTAGTCCAGATCCAGGTGTTTTGGAAGTTCATGGCATCCAGGTTGCTTTCTGCATGTTTCAAAGGTCTTCAGCCCTTCAGTGCAGGGTAACATCTCCTCCTGCTGCGTGCTGGGCCCTCTTTAGAAAGGGACCGGATAATTTGACCTCCCACCAGCGCACAGAAATTGCCTAACAGTGCCGAAAGTACTCAGCACCTTACTGCATGAAGCCTCCAGGTTGCAATCACTTGTGAGGGTGCAAGTGGTGATTAGAAACCAAATCCATCTCAAATGTACAAGAATAGTACTGAATTTGATGTGGACCAGATGCTGTTACATTTGACATGGTCTACCTACAGCGCATCTCAATCTGGCACAATGATTTTGAGTAAATCTTAAGCAGAAAGGACGGATGAAAATGTTTTTATGATGATGATGATAAGTGTATATATAAATTGGGGTCCTTGCTGATACTGAGTAGCCTTCAGAAACTACTTGTAATAAAAATATCTCCAGCCTAACGCATTTTAGGGCTTTCTGTGAGGAATCAACATATCTTTAAAACCTCCAGGGTGCTTTACTCTTTCTATTTGAGAGATTAATGTCAGCCACAAATACAACAAGGTTAAGTCCTTCTCTAGTAAAGAAATAACCAACTCAAGCAATCTGGTTGATCCCCAGCTCCCAAAAGGTGGAGCTGCAGGAACAGCCTTCAGCTGCTTTTGAGCTGTTTTTAAGCTTGCTCTGAAACTTGAAGTCACGTGTGGATAATCCCCAGCCCACAAGGAAGCATTAAGATGCAAGGTTCATATCTGTGGAGGGTAGCCTGACTGAAATTTGGTTCCTAACTAATGATAAAAACATGCAGCAGCTTGTGGAGGCTGGGCAAAGTCAGTGCCCTTTCTGGGCTGAATTGTGTGTTATTGGCATGGCTGAAACTTTTCACTCAAGGGCATTAAAATATTTAATCATGTGAAAACCTTAGAAATATCAGGATTTAGCAATGCTACGGCTTGAGCTCTATTTTTAGTGCTATCAGGCTAAGAAATATGAAGCCTACTGGGCGTATAAAGAGTCCTGTGGCAAAACCCAAAGCTATCCGACATCGAAAGGCAAGTGGCAGGCTTTAGATTTGTTAGACAACAGTTTTCAGAGAGGAAGACACATACATCATGCTGAACTGAAGGGGAAATTTAAGTAGGCACAACGTAATTACCTTAGCTGGAACCAGGCCAGGAAACCAGACTGGGATCTTTATTCTCAATGAAAATTGCATGGATTTATGCTTGGCAAACTAATTGCCATGAATAATTTATTAATTTATATGCTGTCTTTTGTTTTCAATTTAATATTTAGTGACCCACAAACAAAGTTAACTTTTCTCTTTTTTTCTTCCTATCTTCTGTTGTGATCAAACACTCATCGAGATCCATTTCAGTTGCTGCCCTTCTTGCAAAGGTCTTGTTTCATTTTATTCTGTTTTGTTTTGGCTTGTTCATGCTATTTCTGCTGCATGGATGACCGGACCTCCAGGTGCAAGAAAACGAAAAAGATTTCAAGATCTTAGCCTATTTAAACGTCAGGTTTAAATGTTTTTACCAACACCTGAGTTTGGGGGAGGTGGTTTTGCAGACTTTTACAACATGGGAATATTTTAAAGACAAAATCAACAAATATCGTGTCACTTGTTAACATGTCTTTATCAGGAATGAACATGGAGGTTTCACACTGGCATGTGGCATAAAGCACCTGTATCTCCCTCAAATTACGGATGTGCTGGCACCTTAATTCCCACAGTCCTGTCAAAACTTTTACCATACAGAATTAAGATACATTCCTTTGAGGTCTTTGGCCTGGTATGTTTGAATACATTTTTATTTGTATTATAATCAACTCTAAAGCATGTCAGCTAGGGAAAATAGCTGTGCTTTCCGCAACATAACCTATTAAGGGCAGAGATCATCATTACTCTGCTACAACTACCAGAGCCTTCTTCATTTCCTCCCTCTCTCTGCAAACACACTCTAATTTGGAGTGAGCTGGAACTATTTTTTTCACTACATATATTGAAGACAGACTTGGTGTTTGTATTGGCCCAGGGCCTGACATGGCATTTGTGAGGATGAACCACAAGCATGCGTACTCCAGCTAAGCTGAGCTAGGAAAATGCGTGCTACAACCAGAAACTACTTCTTCTCCCCCACCCCTCCATTTCCAAACTGATAAAGCAAGGAGGAAAGAGCACTTCAAGCTTCTCCTTTCTAACCTGTAGCCACATATTCCTCTCTTACATCTCACCACTCTGGACAGGCACGCATTGAGACCGCTTTGCAGTGCTAGGGATGGTCAGGGCTGCTTGAGCAAGCTTTGTGGGTTGGCTCTTGCAGGGGCGGGAGGGCAGGAACATGGAAGCGGTCATAAATGGATGGCGCTCTGGATTTTTTTTCCAATAGTTTGTGAGGCAACACAGCTAAGCTTTCACGGAGGAGAAGATATTATGCCCCTAATATGGGTAGTAATTGAGCATGTTCCCAACTGGAACAAGGAGGAGAGACTACTCCAAGGAGGCAATTATACCTCTATATCCCAGTTTTATCCCTGGTGTGCTCCTGGAGTAGCTCTGCCCCTAGCCCCTAGCTAGCAGTAACTCACGCTCACATGTTGCGGTGAGCAAAACTCCACTGCGTTACACAAAGACGCGTTTTGTAGTGTGGCATAATCCAAAATGGTGCGATAGAGCAGTTTGGCGCGTGAAGCAGCTAACGAACTGCAGAACCTTTTGACTTGACGGTCATCAGTTCAGATCTCACCCAAGCTGGTAGCAGCTAAACTCCCCCAGACAGAGACTGTCCTGTTCTTGGTCGTCTTTCACAGGGAACCGTGGCTTTCTCACTGCTGCCCCAACACCCAATACAAATAACACCTCCCTTCCTGGTAGCTTGCCTGAGATAGACTGGTCCTGTGCCAACAGAGCCGGTAATTGATCGTATTTCAACAGGCACCATTTTACGGTTCTACCTTTGCTGAGAGACGTCAATGGAAGTGCTAGAAACTGAATGCCAGCTGAGACCCAGGCTGTTTCTGTCCCTTAGAATGGGAAAAGCTCCTGGGATACTGCCCTGATGGTATTCGTGCTGTACTCATTCTAAGGGCGAGCCCAGACGTTATTTTCCAATAAATTCACAAACTGATGTAAGGAGGAGATGAAGTTCGTGTTAGTATACGTAAATCAAATCTGATTTAGAGTGTAAGGGCTCTCCAAGGACAAGTCACTATAGAGCAAACTAGCCCAGGTCCAGTGCCTGTGCATTAACAGCGATGCTCGGAGATGCAGGAGGCTATCAGAGTATAAGGAGGGAATGGCTCCTGTGCACAGGGATCACAGAGAGGCTTGTCCTTGTTTGAGGTCAATGGGAGCTTCTAGATGGCCAAGTAACTTCCATTTTCAAAGCCATTTACTTTCCATCTGTGCTCAGCAGAAGGTTGTTCATCTGCTGGAGGTAACTCCTACAAAATACCTTCATTTGCAGCGTGACTGGAAAAAATACCATCACTTGAGCTCAGTCAGCTCATGTGACCAATAAATTCAGTGAAACTAAGTATTTCTTTTGCTAAACCAGCAAATTCAATCTGTACTTTTTTCCACAATATTCCTTGAGGCTGTATTGCTGGCACTTAGTATTTGCAGTTCCATACTTAAACTGAAAAGTAGTTGTGTGTTGTCATTTCTACTTAGATTAGGATGCACTCTATTTCCTCTGGTTTTATCCAAGCGCTGCAAAGCTTTTAATGAAAAATTCCTTCCTCCTTCACATTAAAATGTTTATAAACATTTTTCATTCCCACTTCAAAACCTGGACAATTTCATAGAATTATCTATCTGAGAAAAAAGAAATTGTTACTGTGTTTAAAAAAAATCTGAAAAACACTTTATTTCATCCAAATTCAAAATGTTATGAAGATAACGTCATCCAAAATTTGGAAAGATTTCATGAGCTCTGAGACAGGTAGATTTATAAACTGTCACAAAGTGGATATAGGCTGGTGGGTTTTTTTTGTGATTGAAATGGGTAAAACCTCTTTACATTTACTGTTAGCATGAGCTAACTGAGACAGTCCACCTCAGCATCTCCTCTAAGTGAGTTATTAAGAATGCAAAGGTAGACACATTGAGAAACTGCAGTTAATATGTTTCCCTAATACATTCCTCAGTCATTTACACATTCTCTTTTTGTTTAATCATTAAATCAGTCAATCTTTTCTTCTCTGCTTCATGTGTGTGTCTAACTTATATTGTTGTGTAGGGATCTCAGACATTTTTTCCCTCAGAAACCCTGCAGTGATTAACAAAATGTGTTTATAAATCAAAGAAAAACAAATCAAGAAAAGGGGGTTTGTCTTTGTACAAGCAGGTTGGCTTAATTTCTTTTGGAATTATTTCCCCCTTTACTCTCATTACGAAAAAATTATCTACCTAGCTAGCTTCCTGTGAAGTCCTATTAGCAAGTTTCTTAAATGTGAAAGACAAGTAGGACAGTGCTTTTAAGAGAGATTATTGGACAAAGTGTCTGTAGAAGTTGAAATACAACTATAAAGAGAAGGTATTTTTAAGAATCTTGGCTTGAGGAAGGAAGCTGGAAGTTGCTGTCAGCTCAACTCTTTGTTTGCCAGAGGTCAATGAGTGATGAGAAGAGATTACGCAGCAAGTAAATAATGTTGAGTAACGAGCTTTGAAACTCTTCTGAAGCTTTAAGCTTGCATTTACTTCTTTCATTTATTCTACATCAGTCTGAATAAATCTTCTTAATTAAAAAAATCAACATCTGGAACAAACATTGATTTGTCATGTAAACCACAGCGCTCGAGAAGCTGTCTTGCTGTTTCTGGCATTAGCAGAGTGCTGAGGGTGAGCGTGCGGCTGCGCCCGCGCTGTACCTGCACAGCGGATGGAGTCTGGCGGGTTTTGTCCATCCACCCCTTCTCAGGAAGGTTTTCCTCCCTGGACCTAATTCTCTAGAGCTCTGTCAACCAGCGTCTTTCTGCCCTGTGTTCCGGGCTGGGGACAGAAGGGATGCGGCTGGCATTTTCTGGTTCAGGAGTTGCCTGTGGCTTGCTTGGGGTCCAGTTTGGGCCAGGTCTGCCATAGCTCTGGGCTGTGTCACAGCACTACAGGTGGCCGTCTGCCCAGCACAAACCACAAAGTTTATCTTCCTTTCCAGCTCTGACCTGTCTCCCCAAAATCACCTGCCCTGTCACGCTTTGCAGGAGGGGTGGCAACGGCAGTTCTCACGACCTGCCCCCTCACACTCCCCGTCCCACACTCCTGCAGGTCCCCATCTCCTCCCTTGCGTTAAGGCGAGCGTTGGGTGGTGGGCTGGTGTCGGGAACTAATGAAAATAATGACAAAAATATGCATATGGATATGATGTGGCGAAAGCAGAACAGTCAGTTTAGGTCACCAACCCAGAAGGATGAGTGGTCACAGAAACACTCGCAGCAGCACAGCGTGGGAGATGGGGAGGTGTGGGACACCACTAACCAAGGGCAAGTGGGAGGAAGGAGGGCAGAGAGTCCCGGAGTCGGCTTCCAGCCTTCCTGCTGGATCAGCTCGTTCTTCTGCTGGGTGACTGCTAGACCTCAAAAAACAGAGCGAGGGTGGGAACTGGCACCCGGGACAAAGCAGGACTTGCCCCTTTCCGAGAGCTGCCAGCTCCGACATCAGTCTGCGGCCGTCACGTTCGCCTGGCTCAAGGCCCTGAGCTGGATCATCAGCAACCACCACCAGTGCAGGAGGGAGGCCAGACAATTTTAAGGCAGACAATTTAAGTCATCCCTGGCTTCTGGGAGGTACAGTGTCCCACAGTGTATTTACTGCTCTTTCCCCCATCCTTGTCTACCCACCAGGGAATGCCGTTGGGCAGAAGCGGGGCTGTGAGGATCACTGGCAACCTCTTCTTGACGTTTGCCATTGCACCAAGGGCTGAAAGAGCCCTGAATGGTAAGAAGGGCTGAAATATGCCCCAGTTAATGATGCCCCAGTAAAATACCAGCGTACCAGAGCAGAGCTACATTGCTCTTGTTTAAGGGAATATATGAGAGGCCAGACTGTTGAGAATGAAGGTATCCTTTAAAATAAGGAGACGAATTTCTTAGAAAGGCTCTTTGTGGGATATCAATATGCATCAATACAGGAGTAGAGCAGCCCAACTCAAGACTGGGAACGTTGTTAAACAGTGAACACAGTGGCTGAATGTGCCGTCATGTTTAAATGTCAGCTATCATTAATGGGATAGGAGAGGGGAAGAAGAAAAGACAAAAATGGCCCATTCACAACAAAACCAGTCATTATTTCTTCCTCTACAAACAACGGGTAAAAAAGGGAAAAGTGCTCTCATGAGAACCTGTATGAATTTCCTTAAGAGGGTGTACTTTAGATGGCGAATAAGCTAAATTCTGTGAGATATTTGGGTTACCAAGGTAACAGTGCAGCATTTTGAATACGAAAGCAAATAGATGTATAAGCCCAAAGTAAATCATTAATGTGTATCAGTATTTTTGAGATGGTTGGAGTGACTTATATATTGTAGTCCCTCTTTATTTAATATTTCAGAAGTGTTCTTTGATTTAAAAGCAAACACTTAATAGGCCTCTTTTCAGACAGTTATGCTCCCTTTTCTACACAGCACTCTGAGAAGAGACTGGTTATTGATGCTATCTAATCGAACAAACACACAAACTTGGTAGAGCCAAACAGAACAGAGGGGCCTTGGTACATCAAGAAACTTAAACACGGGTGTTATTTGAAGGTTGCTAACCATTCCAAGACTGCTCAGTTTCTTGCAAACTTGCATTGGTTACAGCACACTGCTGAATACAAGCTTACTTGGTCAATCCATGTTACACTTTTTAATTGCAGCGAACAATTTTTAGTAACAGTATTTTTTAACTAAGTCTTTCTATAATAACAAATGAAAAAGCAACTATAGATAGGTTGAGGCTGGTCATAACTGTTTTCCAGGTAATTATCTTATTATTCATACCCTATTTTCCTTGTTTAATACAATTAATCCAGTACAAGAGACCTGCTTGCAACTGCTTGATGATTAAGTCCTAAAGTAAGTTAAACAGTCAGTTGAAGAGATTTTTTACAGGATCATGACTTGTCCTTGACAAGTACAGAACCTCTGGTTTCTAATGGTTGCTAATAACTGTGAATAATCATTTTTTTACCCAAGACCCAACCATTGTTCCAACTTCTCTTCCCATTTTCATCGCTATTCTAGTGACACACTCAAAGTTTGGGCCACATATTTAGCAGTGCTAAAACATGGTTATTTAAAAATGCTACTAACATGGAACAAATAGAGCTAGAGGTACTTAGCTCACTGAAGTTTATGACCAACAATAGAGGATTATTTCCCAGAAGAAAAAGAATACACTGCACACCTAACAAATATGGAAGGGAATTAAACTATGTCTGTAGTTAGAAAATCTTTGTAACTACTTTCATTGGTCCAGCAGAGAAACAAAGGTCTTCTCTGATATGGGGAGTGTTAAATCTGTGCAATTTATTCAATGCTGAAGTTTCTACAGTTCATAATGCACTTGAATGATTACAAAAAATAAGTTCTTAAGAATTTAAGTAGTGTTTCTTCCCAAGATTATTTTTGGAAGCTCCTATTTGCTGTATGTTACTTGTGTCCCTTCTATCTTGATGCATAAGTGACAGCTAATTGGTAAGCAGCTTCTCTTGCAGGTCTGAAGAAGGACGTGGGTACAGAAGAACCTCTCTGGTTTCTACAACTCTGTTAATGGTCTAACAAAACATATCTTTTCTTGCAAATCTTGCCTCTTTTAGACCATCCTGACCACAGCAAGCTCCCACCACTTCCAGACGCAGAGGACAACCTGTTACTGGGTGCAGGCTGCAAAAGTGCCACATCGGGACGCTTCTCTCCCAGGACATCCCGCTGACCGTGCCATGAAGCGATGTGCACGTATAAAGGAGAGATGCGGGAGAGCAGCTGCACGGCTAAGGCTCAGCACACGGAGGAGGGGGAACGCTGCCGACCTTCCCTGGGAAGCTCCCAGCCGGATGATGGTGCCACACCACATCACTGCTGACAGTTCCCTGAGCAGATTCCTTCCATGGGTAATTAGCCTTCACAAAGCATGAATGGACTAGTTTTCTATCAGGAGACTGAATTTTAGCTGACAAATTAGACAGATTCCCCGAGGCCAGAGTTATGCAGCTTTGCCAGTCTCACTAAAAATGTGATTTATAACAGATTCCTCGGTAGAGGCACTCCTTGCTTCAGGAATGAAGGTGCACACCATACTCAGACTCTTTGCCTAACATGATGGTCTTATAAACCTTCATCTTCTGCTAGGAAAAACTGACTGTTACCTGCTCTTGATTTATCAAGTGACTCCTCTTTTGTCCAACTGAGTGTGACAGTGCTGGGAAACTACAGATCGTGTTTGGAAGTCAGGCATGCATAGGTGTAAATAACATTTTAGGAGGCAAGGGGTTGTTAGTTTGGGAAGTTATACCAGATGTAGCTGGATGGAGTTTCTAGCTGGGAAAACAACTCCACAGATTTCGTCTAAGTTACGTCCCTGGCTTTTGATGATGTTGGCATAAAACAGAAGCAGAGGAGCAGAGATCATGACCTGCGGAGTTCAGGCCTCTTACCTTGCATTAATTATATGAGAAATATCTCATCCTGCATGTTCCCCTGTACCAGGGCACTGAACAGTGTGAATCCCGATGCCTGTTATTTCTGAGCACAGCCCCAGCGGCTTGATGAGCCTGCTAGCCAATTCACCCTGTGGGCAAGGATGGCTATTTCATCAGTGTGGGGAGAGCATGGGTAAAAGACAAAAATGAAGTCTAGCAGACACGACTGCCATATTCTGCTTTATTGCCCTTCCCGTCCTGCCTCTAAATCAGACCACACAGAAAGGGAGATAAACAAGATGTTTTCCCAAGACTAATGGGAAGACCCAGAGCCTCATGCAGTTGCAGAGTCCCAGGTAACAAAAATGTTGGGCAAGGAGAAAGGGGAAGAGAGAAGTCAGGAGGGGCTTTGGACTAACATAATCCCAGACCCAGTTCTTGCCAACCGAGGCTCCACCTCCAGCTCACCACTAGGTTTTCTCCTTATTTACCCCTCCAGTGAAACCGGTATTTGTATTCGGTGAATATCAACGGTTGCTCAGATCAAAAAGCGGGCTCGCCCATCCCTGACAGTGTCTTGAACATGTCTGTGTTTGCACGGTATTAATAGTTAATATTTATTTTAATTATTAATTTATATTACTTAATAACTGCATGCAGTGTTATTGAGGTGACAGGCACATCCAGAGGCTGGAAATGATGGGGGAGAGGCTAATAAAACCGATGTAGTCTAGATCTAGCAAGTGGATAATGTGTGGCAGACAGATGCAGACACAGTGGGCTGATTTTTTTTTTGTATGAGTTTTGGGCTTAAGGAGGACATTGCACAGGTGAACAGATGGACAACCCCCTCCTTCGAAATTTGCTTTTATCTCCAAGTGAGCTGGGAAATTTATAGCTCTGTAGCATTATTACTCCCAGTCATTTAAGACTTTGGGAGTTTTAAATTTAGAAAATCAGAATTGTGTCACGTAAATACAAATAATGTCTTCTGCAGAGGCCAGATCTTATAATCAGCACATGCAGAAGGAAATTATCTAATGTCCTTTATATTCGTGGCTGCTTAAGGAAGTTAAGATGGTGGTTTAAAAAACAATAATCTATATATCACTTAACTTTAGTCTACTGACATGATCTTGTGGGAAAAAACATAAAACACAAATGGCTTAAAGCTTCCCTTCAGATAGATAATTAAGCAGACTTTTTGGACAGCCTTTACATACTGGTTTAAAAGAAACATAATTTTAGTTTTTTCAGGTCCACAGGTATGACAGCAAAGTTTCATCAGATATTTCTTCGGTGTGTTAAAGTTTTGAAATTAAAAGGCAATAAAATATCCTCATATCCACAAATCTTCTGAAGATGTTACTTTAATAGCAATATTTGTTCCCTTTTTTAAAGTTTAGGTTGCATGTTTCTTTCAAAGGAATATAAAGCTGGTGTAGGACAATAAGATTGGAGATTTTTAACTAGATCTTCATGAGTTTCATAGTACTACATCAAAATTAATACAATTTTCACTACCTTCTTCTCATGACTACTAAACTTTTCGTATAGCTGCAAAAATTGACAAAGACCTAAAGAAAAAGATTCTGGAGAATTGAAGTTTCAACCCTTTATTTCTCAGTTCTGTATCTACCAGTCAGTCAAACAACTCTCTCTATATAATTGGATATATTTTGCCCTTAGAGATGGACAGATAATGTATGTGGCAACTTCCGAGTTAACCAATAGCATCTTCTCAAATATTATTCTTAAGGCGACACACGTCTGGCTTTCATAAATGCTCTGAAACCAAACTTTACAGGTATTTGTTTCCTAACACCTAAGATACAAATCCCAGTCCTGTTGCCCTCATCTTACAAAGCTTATCTGCTGACACAGTATTGTAAGTACAGAAAACCTTCTAAAGTCTTGGCTTTATGTGATTTAGTTAGATCCTAATCTTATTTCTGTGTAGGCTAAATGAAATGTTGCAAATTTACCTATCATCTCCTGTGATTTTAGTTTACAATAAAGACTCATAGATTCACTCATGAAATTATTTTATATTTCATAAATGGAATTAACGAATTAAATGAACTGAACATCTGTAGTGAATAATATGAACTCAACATAGTCATTGACAGAGACGATTTTAGGTTGCATTCTGCAGCCCATTATTTTACCTCCACTAGATGTCAGTCTGTTGACAGAGCTGGAGGGGTTTAATCGCTATTTCATAGTAAGGAGCATGGTCAGGATCACAGCTACAATTCTTCACTTCCAGTCACCAGCAGTAACCCAAAATAGGGGATACTCTGAGTCACTGTATTGGTTTCTCTTGTTCTTTGCTCTTTTAGCCCATCTTCTCCCTCCAGGAAATTTCTCAGCATTGACAAGGTCCGCAAATGCTGATAAGTGGGAGCAGCGCCGAGTAACGCGGGATTCCCTGTGGGCATTTCCCTTCGCTCATCCATTCATAAGGGGTCAGGCTTGACACATCTACTCAAGAGGACTACTTCACTTGTGTGTTCCTCAAAAATATTTAAGTGCATGCCTTTTGACTCCCTGACAGTGACCAGGTGGTGAGGAGCTTTTTTGGTTCTGTTCCTTAGTAGGGATATTTATTTTTATTTTCTGGGGAAAAGACATAATTTCTGAAAGTATTCTTATCACTCCAATAGTATCTTTATAAGACAGCTGAAGGAGCCAGACTGGACTGCAGGCTTAGCAGATGAATTAGATTTCCCAAGCAGCAGAATCAGGATAATATTTCCAGGACTGTAAACAGGATTTTGGAGAATTTTGCTCACAGATGCTAACTGGTGGCTTCCACAGCCCCCAAAAGGTAAGTTTCCCATGTGCAGCTCTGTAAACATCATGCAAGCCCAGCATGTCAGGTTTAATGTGCACGTGGAGAGTGACTACACACTGCATGCAAAGGCAGCGAGCCTGCCTGAACTGTCCTGTGACACAGAGTTACTCCGCTATACACAAAAGCCTGGTGAGCTCAGTATAGAGCACAGGAGTGATTTATGTGCACGTACTTAATAGCAATTTTTTGGATGCTCAGCTGTCCAGGCTGCTGGAGTCCAGAAAAACTGTTGCTGCTATCAAAACACAGTAAAAGCCAAGATTTTCACTTGAGAGATGAGATCCGATTGTATTTGTATGGGAAATCCATATTATATGGCACAACTTTCAAACTTAGCACTGCTCATGGGAGCATTTTCACACGGGAGTCTAGGACTTAAAATAACATTGGATAGTTGAAAAGGTCACAAGAGGAGACCAGTAACTGCACACTCTCACCTTCACAGTCCTCATCAAGAATCCTCCTTTCCCACAAAACTTCAAACAAAATGCTCGCAACTTATTTCAGATATCCTGTCTCTTATGTAGCATGATACTTTTCTGGACATGCCTTTCTGTAAACCCACTGCTTACTGTCACCTTCCCCACATCCATCTTTTCTTCTTTAGTCTCAAGATCAGTGTCAACGGCAGCCTGCCTTTTGGAGAGGCATGTCCTTCCCTGCTTTGTGTATTGCCTGGAGCATCCCTGTCCTTTCCTACAGACATTAAACTGCAGTAACTGATTTTTTTCCCAGCCACAGTGTTAAACTCTATTATTGTGAACTGACACCCAAAAAGGAAAAATCAGTGACTTTTTAAAGGTTTCGTTTTAGCCAAATTTGCACTACCTCAGTGTACAGGAAAAAGAAAAATGTCATACAGAGGGTCTGATAGAGAGTGAAGTGGACTGTATCCCACTTTCTCCTCTATGCATCGATTTTCTATTTTGGCTACGCTCACCTCCTTTGCCGTCCCAATCCATACTTATCCTGGCTCTCACAAAAATGAGAACATCACTCCTCATGTGCCAATCTGAGTCCTAATTTAGCGTCTACTGTACAATAACAGAGAATAACTCCCCATGCTTTTTACCGGTCTCCCTGTCTCTGATATGCCACGGTTTTATACATGTAAGCAGGTGCAAGCACACATGCAGGCATGTACAGACTGAACTGGGCGTCCACTTCTGTAGAGGTGGGTGCTGTGTCCAGCAGACAAAAGGGATCCTGTCGTGCCTGTCAGACGCTCAGGTTCTAAGCAGCCAAGCCCTGTATGCAACACTGCTCCTGCAACACAGGAGTTTACGGGTTTTGCCTCTGGGTTCCTCCCAGTCCTGGTAATTAAATCCCAAACATGGGATTTAATGTCAAACCCTGTAATAGGGAGATTCTCTATCCATGAGAATAAATTTCTAAACAGAAGGAGCCCTCTTCCTAACTGAGGTTTTTTGCTTTGCTTGTGCCCTCACAGCATGGCAATTGCTTCTTGTCACAACTACAAACTGAGTGGGAGGGAAGAGGCTGCCACGGCAAGGAAGGGAGCCAGTGGAAAGGCACTTGTTAGGATCTCCGGAGGATGCCCAGCCAACTCGCATCCAAGCTCGAGCAGCCAAAGAGGTATTTTCAGCTGGAGGACAGGAGAGGCAGCAGCTGGAAAATGCATGGAAGGTGCAGGCAGAGCTGCACATAGCACATACGGGTTGGGACGGGGAAAGGGAGGAGGTGGTAAAATAGCACGAGCTTTTCCTCTGTCCTCAGAGGCAGCTGTTGCCAAGGGAAAAGCTAATGACAAGCAGAGAAAAAAAAATTACTCTTCCCCAGGTGTTTACTGTTTAAAATCAGAATGCTGGAAAACTACAGAGGTGATGAGCCAGGGCTGGATGCAGCCCTCGCACTCCCAGGGCTGACATGTACTCTTCTGATGTGTAAGACAACCTCTGTGTCCCTTACACACAGAAACTGCACGACTACGTATGTTAGCACACACATAGCCTCCTTTAACTTAGCACCAGACTTCTTTCGATTCAGCTGCCATACCAAACCAAAACCCGACATTAAATTCTACATAATATAAATCAACTGTTACATGAATGAGGTGAAATTCATGTACCATGAAATTCCCCAGGTTATGAAGGAACTAGACTTTGGGTACCAGATATCCTAAGTAGCGTCTCTCCGATCCAGCTGAACGGGGCAAGGTTTGTGTCCTTCCATACACTTGTGCAGTTGCCCAACATGATGATGATAATGCTGATCCTGGAAAAAACACTCCATGCAGATGTGGCATAAAAACTTTGTGAAGGGCAGATGACAGTTACGAAATTCCTCATTCACTCTGGAAATTGGACTGCACCTAACAAATGAGGCAAGAATATCTGCAGGGACTCTGAGCCTGACAACAGTACAGAGGACAGCGTTTCATTCGTATTTACTTCTTGGAAGACACCCTTCGTTTCCATGACAAACTGCAAGTGCTTTGAACATCTCCAGGGCCTTGCAGGCTTTCTTTCCAGATGGAGGGATTTCTTTCTTATGAAGAATTAAATTTATTTCCGCTATTACATAACAAAGGAGTGACACGTACATCTCGACATCAAATGCAACCACTCTTTTATGGCCCTTGGACACATGTGTAACATCTCATCTGAAGGCAAATAACCTCTGGAGTTGTTGGCTGGGGGCTGCAATAACTGTTCTTGGGATTAAGACAGTCTGCAGTATCCATTTCATATGGATTCTTCATTGCTCTTGTATACCTCTAAAAAACTTAAAAGCTGTTTTGTGTTCTACCTCTGGTGGTTAAGAAGATGGTGCTACGTCCTCTCAGATGTGCTCTTCCTTGTCTTAACATAGGTGTTCAGAATTCCTTGGCCAATTACTGTAATTTTCCTGGTGTAAGTGGGAAACTGAGGACTGGCATGAGGGTAGTGTGTGCTCCACAGCTCAGTGGATCTGCTGTGGGGCTCACTGCTCAGCAACAAAGGCTAATCAAAAGCATTTTCCTGAGTGCATCAATCAATTTCACTGGATCCTATTAAATACTAGACCCAAAATAAAAGCTTTGGTCTACAGCTTCAAAGCTCTGTGGCCCAAGTCATGCTTAATCTAATACAGGCACAAAATAAGAGACAGAAAACTAATATTTATGCCGGAAACATAACATGCTGCGGGATTTGCTTCCTTAGTGTAAAGTAACTTTTTCCAGAGCCCAAATTTTATCTTCTGATGGAAGTTACCTCCAATAAAAAAGGGCAAGGCTAGTATACGTGTTGTGATTAGAATGTGTGGCCATCTCTCGACATTTGAGACGTGAGGGATTCAAAGTCTTTGACCTGCTTTGCCTCCTGCAGAGCCAGCATTTGCTGGAACTGGGCAACTGTCTCCTTCCAGAGTCTCAGCTGGGATGGATCTTTCTCTGCATCCAGCTTCAAACACTGGTGCCTCAAAAGACTGGTCTACCTCTTAATTTGATACAGAACTCTTAAAAATAGGTTCTGCATCATTTTATTTTCAGATGGAGTAGTCAGCTCTAGGTGGATTATTTCCCTTCTTGTAGTTCTCTAAATCTGTGCTAAGAAAAAGAACGTGATTTAGACTGTAAGCTCTTGGGGGAAAACTGGATCTTCAAGGGATCTGCCTGTGTTCATAGAATCAGGCAGATCAGATGAGCTCAAGATATAACATCTGTGAGTAATCTGGTAAAAATGACTAAATTCTATAATCGGTATCCCTGAGACCCTGCAAAACTCCCTTACAAGAAGCCTATCTCAAAATATTGCATAGCCTTGTAATAAAGATGGTTTCGAGCATGTTGTTGAGAATGAATGAAAGCATGGAAAGACTAAAATGAGGAAAACCAAAACTGCTGTGGCTGTTTAAGGCAGAAAAAAATTCAAAAGAGATCATATACATAGGCAAAACTATTTTTCACAAGGATCCCTGATAATCAGTAATACTGACTGAGGAGGCATTTGATGAAACAGGCAGCAAGTCTAAACAAGGTAAAGCTGGCCTATGGAAATTGTTCAAGATATCACCAAGATCAGGACTCTGTTAAGACTGCCAGGGAAAAAAAAGACTTTTCTGTTCTACACTGCTTTCTAAGTGTTCTTAAAAAGAAAATACTTATACATGGAGCTGCTGTATGCTATCTAACCTTGCCCCAGGGTGAGCATGAGTTACTTTTGTCTTCCTTTATGTCAGCTGGGGTTAAGTTGAAGCTTTAACAATGTACTAGTTTGAATGAGAGAACTAATGCATCTCCATACTGATGTCTTGGACATCTATGGTCTAGTCTGTATTTTCAGCTATTTGATCTGAATATTTTGCAATGTAACTCATCAGTACACTACATGAAAAATCTGTATACTTAATGGAGTAAAAGCTGGTTAACAGTCACCTTATAACATCAGATGTTTAAAAAAAAAATAAATCTCCAAACAGATATGTTTACAAGGGGTAAATAAAAAATTGTTGCTTACAAGATTCGTGTTTGACAAAAGACAGGTAAAATGTCAGCTAAAAGATGAAGAAAGTGAGTTAAATTGGACCGCTGGGCAAACTGCGTCCCTTCCCAAACAGGGTAGGATATAACGAAATACCAAATTATGTATTTGCAGATAATTTTCACAGAGTGCACATGACTATCTCATTGGCTTTTAGTGTACTCTAGGGCTTCCTTCCTTCACTGAAGTTGTGATCTGCTGGTTGCCCAGACCTACTGAATCAGCGGTCAGCGAGAACACGCAGAAGAAAGTCGCTAGGTGCTATAGCTGTATCTTCCCCGGAGCCATCCCTGTCGGGCACTACATACTCGGCCGCAGCCAGGACTCTTCCGATGCTTCGCTATTCTTGGTCTCGAGTTTCACTGCACTGGAAACAAATTACTCTTTATTCACGACAGGCAATTCTCAGAAGCAACAGGAACTGTTAGAAGGAAGAACTTGCACGACTGCAAGAGGCCTTGCCCAGCGTCTTTTACTTACTTAATTTCTACTTGTTATTTGAAGCTATTTCTGCTACAGAGCTGGTCGTTGCTGCGTTAGTCACACACAATAACTACCAGGAAGGGGCCTGGAAACACCACTTTCTAGTGTACGAACAACTTTTGACAGCGGACATAACAGAAAGTCTGCCCCGCTGGCAACCCAGGACACACAGGTTTATTGCTAAAAGAGGGGTACGTCCTTCAGACACCGGCCGCGGAAGGGCTAGCTGTGGCACGGCGGCGAGGCCCCTCCGCTCCCCGCAGCGCCAGACACCGCTTCACATGCCCTCGGGTACCCGGGGCACCCCCCTCGGCACACAG
>NW_010972909.1:1078854-1116455 GCF_000737465.1 Haliaeetus leucocephalus
CGGCGCGGCTGGGGCGGGCCGCGGCGGCCCCGCCCGAGGCCCGCTTGGAAAGCGTGCGGGCGCTGGCGGGTCTGTTCCGGGAGGAGCAGCCCAGGTTAGCGGGGAGGAGGGGCCGCCCGCGGCCACGTGGGCCGGGGGAGGGAGCTCCGGTCAGCGGGGAGCGGCGGGCTGGGGTGGGCCGTGTGTTGCCGGCGGGCAGGGCTCGCTCGGCTCGGCTCTGCTCCGCTCTGCTCCGAACGCCGTCGTGGCCCTCGGGGTGTCGGCTGCGGGCTCCGCTACGAAAGGGGCCCGCGGAGGAGCGGCGGGGTGCCGCCGGTTCCCTGCCGTGAAGTCTCTTGCTTGCCCCGGGGCTGTTCGTGTGGGACTCGGGGGTCACCTGTGGGGACCGGTGGGGGGGTGACTCGTCCCTTCTCCCCTCTTTTCCCTCGGGGTCCCGTGGGGGCCTGGCAGTCCACCCGTGCCCCTGCGCCTGTGGCAGGCCCAGGGCAGGGAGGAAGGGGTCGCGTCCCCCAGTCACGGGTTGCCCTCCTAGGCGGGTGCGCCCAGGTGGGTTGGAGTAGCCGCTGTGGGGCAAAAAGCCACGGTGAGCCCCGCAGGGTGGCTGGAAGTGGGGTAAGGCCTGCCGCGTGAGGCCTTGCTGGGCCACGGTTTCGTGCCGGCCTGAGACCAAGGCCTGGGGACGAGGGTGGAGGTTGTAGGCCTCGGCGGGCACTGGATGGGCTGCGGTGGGGGGACAGGTTGGGTGCCCCTTAGCATTTTTAATATAGGGAAAGAAAGCATGGGGTTACCAGAGAAAGCAAGGGGCTGGTATGGAGCATTGCTGTGCCTGTAAAGTCAGGGGGACCTCTGTGATACCGCACAACAATTGGCTTCAGTAGAGGTTGGGCCTGCATGGAGAGGTTCAGCTGCATGAGAGGGTTTGGAGTCATTTTTGCTCTTCTGGAAGGTGGGAGGAGGCACAGGTTGGTGTGAAGCTTGTGCTCGCTCCTCTCAACAGTAGCTGTTTGAAGGTTATTGCACCTAAGAACTAAGAAATCAGACTTCTAAGCTTAGCATAAAATTGTGGGGGTTTTTTTGTTTTGGGGTTTTTTTGTTAATTCCCAATACTATTTTTGTTAATTAAATTCCTGTTTAAAAGTGGTGGTGGTGGTAAGACGTACTTACAAACATGTTCATGGGATCTTTGCGTGTACAGGAGACCTTCTTCTGGTGTTCATCTCAATTTCAATTTCTCAAGAAAGAGAGGAGGACCTGTGCAAATTTTGGGCTTACGTGCTGATGCTTTCTCTGCCTGTTTCTAGCCTTTCTCCCTGAAACCTCTGCCATTGTGTTTTACAGAGGAGTAGATATTCGCCGAAATAGCCAGGTTTTGCGGGTGCAGGTGGGCAGGAAGAGAGGCACTGTAATTGCCCTTCCAGAAGGACAAAGCTGTAGTGTTAGCTTACATCCTATAGGATGTGACAGAATGGATCTGAGAGCAGCTTTGGCAATAAATTTGCCAACTGTGGAAAATACTGTTGTTGGTGCTGTTGAACGAGAAGACACAACCCAATGGATGTTTGGTATATGAAATTGTGATATTTAGTGACAATTCTTTTGTTGTTATGTGATTGTTCAGTGCTTGTGGAAACAAAATAATTTACAAATGTGAGTTCTAGTGGTCTGTGATTCAGAAGCAAATAAGGTGAGGAAATAATGCCCCAACTACGAGACCATGGTGTGGAATTTGGGAGACTTGAATTCAGCTGTGTGCTTTATTTGGGACTTCCAGTGCTTTTGAGCAGATGTTATGCTTCCATTACTAATGTTACAAAAGGAAGAAAATGGCATTATTTTATTACCAGGAATATTGTGAAGTTAAATACTCTAGAGGCTTTTTAGGGACTCTGCTTACAAGAGTCGAATTGTGTAAGTACCTAAAACATAGAGTAGTAATGCAGAATTGCAAACTTCTGGGATATTTGCATAATTCCTGCCTAATTTAATGATTTTTGGAGCCGTGTCTTTTGAACATGGTTGCATTAATGTTTTTAACTCAGTGTTCACTAGGATGTTATTGTGTACAGTTTCTATTTTTAACAGTCAAGCACTTGGGTCTTACAAGGAGTGACAGTAATCTTCCTTTTGGCATGAATACATGAATTCTGACTCTCTGTTTTGACTTAATACAAAACTGTGCATGTCTTCCTTGTCTGAGAGCTGGGCTGCTATATCCTTTGCTTCTGCTTTCTTTTGTATTCCTGCAGAATACTTCATGCTGAAATCAAGGACAGGTGTCAGTAGCAAATTGTGAAGATCCTGTCTTAGGCAACAAAACATAGGAAACACGTTTATGGAATATCCACAGAGCAGTTCTGAATGAATTTCAAGGCCTGTTTACAATAGAAGGTATTTTTTTAATCTAAAAGCTACTTAGCAGGCTCTTTGCTAGTTTTATAGATCAATATTTAAATATTAGGGAAAAGGTTATGGAAGGAAAATATTTTCCTTTTCAGAAATACATTTTAAATACTTGTAGCTGCTATTTTTATCTGTATGTGAATCTTTGTCATACTGCTGGAAAAAGATTATTTTTTTTTTTAAAACAATGGTTGCAAGCATTGCTGGGGACCAGTTACCTGAAATCACCCTTGACAGATTTCTTAATGTCAGCTAAACACTTCATGCCCTCCTCGCTAATTTGAGAATTTTGGGTTTTGTGCAGAAAGATGATTTTAATTAAAATTCCTTTGTAGTACACACTCAAATTGCAATGATGTATAAATGCTTAAGTACAAGAGTTGCACTTAAATTTTCTCTGAATAGAATCCTGCTTTACCAAACCTTTAAGTCATTCCTTGTTCATTTAGAATAACTTTTGCTTGTTCACTTAGGCTTTTCTTTTCTGTTGTAGGAAGAGATTTGATTTCTGCCCCAAAAGATCTGGCTTAGGAACGTTCATTTTCTTTCATAGTGTGCAGAGAGAGAGGTTTGGAGTTCTCTCTCTCTTCACTGATATGTAAAAATCCACATCTACTTCCATGTTCACAGTGAGGACAGGCACTTCCTTGTGTACCTCACACTTGCTCTGTTACAACACACAAGAGTTTAATCTTCATATTTTACTGGAAATATCTACACTCTTAGTTGTGGGTTTTTTTTTATTTTCAATCTAATATTAAGAGAAAAGTTGTCACAATGGCCCAGTATGCTTGTAATCCAGTAACTGACTAAAACTGTTCTGCTGCATAACTAGGTAATGAGAGTGGAAACTTTTCCAGGATAAGAATAACTTTAAGGTGTCCTTTTACTGGTAGAGTCACAGAAACATGCACAAAAGTACTTGCAGTTTTTTTCACTTCTGTTTTACCAATTTCAAATGATTGAACGTTGTACAATAGTATATGTTTTGCACTGACCACTGACTTCTGTATTTTGAAGCTGGGTCAGGAAATGACCAGTTTCATGTGATAATCCAACACAGGGCATAGGCAAATATAAAGTGAACTGGAGCTGGACTGAGAGTTTTCCTATTTTAGAATAATTTCAGTGTTTAAAAACTCATCTGACTAACAGCTAATGGTTCTGTATGGCATCTTCACTCAACAGAGAAGACATGGCTTTTGTGTGTTTGGGATGGGGTCTGGCTGGGTGCTCCTTTACCAGACCATAGCTCTTCTGATGTTTAGAAAAACTTGTGTCTGGATGCACTTACCATGGGTACTGTGGTACGTCAGCCACTGAATCTTTTGGCATACATGCCTGTCATGGAACGGCAGGAGCTGCATCACTTCTTGCAAGTTAAAGGTTCAAGTCCCATGAATGTTTTTTTCTTATGTCTTTAAAAAAAAACCCAAATTCCAAACCTTCTTTCTGTTTATAGAAGCTCTACTGTATTCTTTATGGCTGAGGGCCAGCTCTGCCCCACTTCGGTGTTTTCCCCTCAGTATTACACCACTGTAAAAAGTGTAAACTGTGGTGGGTTTTTTAACGTAGATGGAGATTGTGTAAGTGTGTTGGTCTTGATCAACAGTGAGGTTGTAGAATGAAATACATATTTCCTGGAGATCTGAAATCTAATGTTGTTTTGAGTTAGTGATGACATTTGTGTACATTGTTGTATTTCTTGCAATGCAAGTGCTCTCCCTTTGTAAGTCTACTCCACACCTTAACAGACCTCGATATTGCATGCACTGTACTGTCAGTAAGATGTAGATGAACATGAAAGTGTCACTATTGGAGCAACAAGAATGGTAAGAGGCGTACAAAATGTGAACTGTGAGTAAAGGCTGAGAGAATTGGTTTTATTTAGTCCAGGAAAAAGAACATGGCAGGAGCAGGGGTGGGAAATACAATAGTCTTCAGACATGTCTAAAGGTGTTACAGATAGGACATGTAGACGTGGCACTTAGGGAAATGGTCTAGTGGTGGAGCTGGCAGTGTTAGTTCAACGGTTGGACTCAACGATCTTAAAGGTCTGTTCCAACTTAAATGATTCTATGATTCAATGGTTTGGTTTATGGACATGTGATCACTTGTGATAAAGAGTGGGTAGAATTTCTAATGGTGTAAATGTTTAGGCATTTGGACGAGCAGCAGAACACGGGTAATACTCTATCATCCACTAATGTTTGATCAAGAAATTTTTAAACTCTCCCTTAGGAAGAGTGTTCTGTGTGAATATATTTTGTTTAATATTACTTTCCATTTCATCTCACTTCTGTTCATAGCTTAGGAGGTATTTTTCAACCTTATGTTTCAGATCCTAACCTTCCTGTTTGATCTTGAGTACACGACAAGTCTGTTTAAGATTCAAGGAGGCTGCGTCTGGATGTTCCTTTTTTGACTCTGGTCAGAAGTATGGGATGAGCAAATTTATTGAACTTTCCTGTAGCGATGCCATAAACGCTCTTTGGCGTGGCTTCTTTTCACCAGCACGTAGTATCAAAACCAAGTTAGCAGTGTTTGTAATGTGTTGCCCTCAGATCCTTTCTGAACGTAGAATCAGGGGAGAGAGTATGTGAATAGCTGTGGTTTGGAAATGTTGTGCATATCTGCATGACATATCTGCAGATGTGCATGTCAGTCCTGTGGAGTCTGGTGAATCTATGTGATGCAGCAGCATCAGCTCTCTCATCCATTCATCTAATATCTGTCTGTATGCTTATGGTTTTGTAGTGTTGTTTTCCTAGGTCTTGATACTCTAAGAAGTGGCATGGTATTTTTTGTGTTGGGGTAGTTGACTGCTGAAGTAGACAGAGTTGACTTTCTCCCTTGGCTTTGATTCACACACTTCAGAATGATGCTAGTGCAGCCACCGGCTTTCTTCACAGCTTCTCTTTCTCCCTTTGGTGAAATTTGTGGCAGGCTGTTTTATAATAGAGCTTCTGATACCACCTTCTGAAACTTCTAGTGCTGTACATCTAAACTGTGTTCATTAATTAAAGCAATTCCTAATTCTTAAAACAACATGCAGTGTCATGGATAAACATGCTAGCTATATGCGTTATAGAGACTTTCTTTTTTTTTTTTTAATTAAGATTCCAAAGAGCCATTGGAGAGCTGTGAGGAATACAAGTAATATACAACTCTCTCACAGGCCCTTTTCTGAAAAGGCTGGTGGGATGATTGTGTGCATATATTTTGCTCTTTCTACTTGAAGGACCTTCTGTACTATAGATAGTTAAAAACTGTTGCAGAAACATCTTTGGGTTTACGGTAAGAAGTGTAACTGTCATAATATAGGCTTTTTGATAGCAGTGTATTTTTTGTTCACTACGAATTTATTTATTTATTTCAGAGAAATGGCAAAAGAAAGTATATTTCGGGATCTCCTGGAAATCCTGATGAGCGCCTCAAGTGAAATTGAGCAGGCCGATAAGGGCTGCTGTGAACTGGTAGATCGAGACACCTGCCTGCTGCTCATAGCAGAGTGTTTCAGATGTCTGAGGAATGCCTGTGTTGAGTGTGCCAAGAATCAACATGTCATGAGGTATAGTTATGATCCATTTTAACACATACAAAAATATAACCTTCTGATGTTTGTGTGGTTTTATATAGAGATTCTTATTTTACACTGCTGTGTTAGTTGATGTATTAACTGGTATTTCCTGCTTGATGCAGTCACTTGAAATGAAGTATGCAAGAACCAAAAATAGCTGACCTATTTGTAGGTCAGAGTTTGGGGCACTGCTGAATAATAGAACAAAGTGTTTGTGTCCTTAGTATGAGTTTTTTCTCTTGTTTCTTTAATTTTTTGGATAACATAATAAGTAAATAGTTTTAATTATCAGTTACAGGATAAGGTACGTTTAGAGCTGTCTGGTACTCATGGCAAAGTATAGCGTGTAGAATTGTGCATATCAACCCTGATACGTGTAGTAAACTGGTATTAATGGATAATAAGTAGTCACCCTGGCTCCTTAAGCTATTTAGCCTCTCGGGGGTTTTTTTGTCTGCATCTGTTGCAACATTGAGGGGATGCTTGGGATACAACCAGCTGTAGTTCCTGAAAATCTGGTACTCTACCTGCTGTCTTTGTTGTTTTTTTTAAAAACAAACCAAACCAAAACAAAACAAAAAAACACCCCAAAACCAACAACAAACACTCCCCCTCCAAGAACTTAAGACCGACCAACCAAGCAACCAAAAAAAAAAAAAACCAAACCCCAAACCCATTGCAAGTTTGTTAGATAACAAAGAATTGTTGTGGAGTACAGTCTTAAAATTTGGTTTCTTGGGAATTGTCGGATTTGGTTTATTGAACTAAATATAATTTTGACATGACACAAAGTTGCAACTTCTGTGCTGGGGCAGAATTTTGTTAATGCCACAAAAGTTGCAGGACTTTTTGTAGAAGGCATTAGTTTTAGAATAAGGTAAATGTAAGTTCAGGCTCTTACCTTTTTGTTCCTGGCAGTGCTAGCACTTGTGATCAGGTTGTGGGTCAAGGAACCAATCTGACAGAAGATTTATATGCTTGTTTATAAATTTTTGCTAGGTGGATGTTCAACCAGACTGGGTTCCTTATTGTAACTTACTGTAGCTCCATAGTTACTTGTTAAAACAGGGTGAACAGAATTGCATGGCTGGGAGTTGGTAGGATTGCCTTTTTCAGTAGCGTGACAAATACAACCTAGTTATGGATACCTGAATTCCATTAGAAAGTAAAAACTAATTTTTTACTTTTTAATGGAATTCAGATATCCAACCTGCTTCTGAACAAAAACGTGCTCTGCACTGGTCATACTTGTGCTGTGTACTTGCCCTTCCTAGGCAGTTAGCGTAGCCTTGCTCACGTGGAAGCTGAATGCTAATAATTGTGCTGTCCCTTAGACTGCAGGAGGGGGAAGGCCTGTAGAAAGCTCTGACCATGCTTCTAACAGTGAAGGACTCAGTGGGTCACTCGTTGGATACTGTTTTGGCTTTCTAGCAGCATAACAATTTATGGTCCTTTTAATATCGCACTGGGTGCTTTGAGCCAGCTGTGTATTAGCCATATGTTTGTGTTGATTTTAAACGGTTGCAAATGCACGACTTGTTTAGGAATTAAATGTCCTGAATGATCAAAAGTTGTGAATGGAAGGAAAATTATGTGCCTTTGATGTTGAAGTGTGCGACATTCAGATATTCCCCCAAAAACCCCACCCCAAACTACAAATTGTTTGATCAAAATTGAAGCTGATTGTTTCTAGGAAAGAATGGAAAGATTGTGAACACATGGATTGCATAACAGCTTTTAAACTATTGCGGAATATGAAGCGTTGTTCCTTCCAGGGTCAGTTCTTCTTCTTTGTGTGCTGTGAAGAAATTTGGGGTCTGAAGGAATGGGAAGTGCTTTAATAGATTGTATGTATACCAGTGTGCATGTGTGTATTATATATTTATAAATGTATCTTTGGCTTCTCTTCTGTGTTAGAACTTAATGAGAAGGAGTATGTGTTTGTCAGAAAACATCTGCAGAAGACAATTATTCAGTATTCATATGTGATGATATATTTTTTAAGTAACTGATGGATGGGTGTGAAGGTTCGGTAGAGATGGTATTGCCATGTTCTGCAGTTTCAGCCATTCTGTCTTGGCTGATGCCACTCTATCTTGGCTGATCTCAAAAAGTGTGACTACTAAAGTACAAATGAGTTAAAAGCTGAAAACTTCATCTGCTTGTACTGTATTCTTTGACTTTCATTTTTTACTCCTGTTGCATGCACGTCCTGGCATGTATGTTGTTTGCCTCCAGGATTGCTGATCTCTGGCTGTAGAATTATTTTGGTGTTTTTGATTCCAAATGGCTTCACTTGACTCATTTATCTTCGCTATGACCATGTTTTTTCATGTCTGGAAATGTTCAAGGTCAGGTTGGATGGAGCTTTCAGCTACGTGGTGTAGTGGAAGGTGTCCCTGCCCATGGCGCAGGGTTTGGACTAGATGATCTTTAAAGGTCTCTTCCAAGCCATTCTGAGATTCTACCTCTGATTCCTTCTCACTGGAGAAAGGATAATGGATTATTTGACCTTCCCTGTTTTCCTCTGAGAGTTTTGTATGTTTCCCTTTGAACTGGCCCTGTTCCTCTGATGGCTGCTAATCACTCTGTTGGTATTTAAAATCCTCAAAGTTTATTACTAAGTAATGTACATTGACGCTTTCCCTGAACACTTGAACTTCAAACAAAGTTTTTACACAAATAAAGCTGTTTAAATTACAGGAATAACCTGCTAATTTTGAACATCTGATTTAGAAGAGTAGCAAAAAGAGAGGAAGGGGTACTTAGCTCTGAAGGTGCTATGTCCAGAATTGTTAATATGCAGGCTGATGCAGTAAACCTGTTCATTTTGCTTCTGATGGTAGTAGTGTGGCTACTCATAGTCAGGAACAGTTAAGCAGGAGAAACTGCTTTTTATTTCAGAGTTTCTGAAGATGTTAAAGACTTGCTGTTAACTTCAGTGAAAAGCCTTTTCACTTTATTTGAGTGTATTTCAAATCAAGTATGGTTATTTTTTTTTTTTTCTCCAATTTAATAATAGGAACTTGGGTCTCATCTCTACGTCTGTCCATTTGATCAAATTGCTCCATGGAATACAAATCAAAGAAGAATTGTTATTGACTGGTAAGGCTGTGGATTTTGTTAAATATATAGCCTGCACTGTATTTTTTTTATGTGGGAAGTCTTGTGGTGGTATGATGTCCCCTTACTGATGTATTTTTTTAATAAATAAGCTTAATTGTTTCTTGAATTGCAGTTAAGAATTGGGGGGGGCCTTCTCTTATGCTGCTTGAAAAAAATCTCAGCTCCAAGTCTAGTCCAATTGTATTTTCCCTCAACTGTTCCCTGTAGATTGATAAAGGAAAGATATGTTGAAATTCTTTAAAATTAACTAGGATATTTGAGCGGCAGGAAGGAAAAGTTCTTGTAATACCTCCATTCAAAATATGTTTGCTGTTTTTCTGTCTTTTTATTTGATCTGCAAACATAGTGAAATGAAGAAATACTCCTTTTTTATTTTGATGACACTTGAAATAATTTATCTGATTCCAGGAAACAAATTTTGGCTGTGACTTATTTAAAATTATTTTTTAATTTGCATTTCTGTGCTGTGGTTGCTGGCCAGTCAGGGTAGTATCTGCCAAGAACTAAGTACTGATCTGAGTAGTGTTCACATTTCCTCAATGAATGAGTTTTTTCTTTTCTTTTCATGCAGTGAAGAAAAAATCTGACTGTAGTATTCTTCCTTCTTAATGGCAGTTATTGCTACCAATTTCTACCAAACTCATTTCACTGGATGTTAAGGCATTTTCAGTAATCCTCTTCACAATCTGCGTTTCCCTGTGTATGCATGTGGAGCTTGATACAAGGCATTGGACCCCAGTCTTTACCGTCTGTGGTTGGAGAGAGCAGGGAACATTTGGTTTCTCTTGCTACTTTTATTTCTTTTCACTCCCATTACTTGGATGAGGTTTTTACTGGGTTCCTGTTGCTGCTTTTCTATCATTTTGCAAAAGCAAGTGAAACTACTGTCATACAGTAACTTACCCTCAAACACCTTTATGAAGCTGGGAAAGAGCAGTGAAGTCCAGGATACAGTTTTTCCTTTTGCTGCTATATTTGGCTCAAAATGAAGCCTTTCAGGCATGTGACGGTATTATGCTTAAGCCACGTTCATTCCTTCACCCGTTGCTGGAATCCTCCTTCCAGGGAAGGATCAATGATGCTAGCACAGCCCTTCAGTGTGGGAGGACGAGAACTAAACCCTGTGGGTGGCAAAAAGAGGGCTTGCTCGGTGACCATAAAGAGGAGGAACTGATAGGACACAGGAGTGACTCTCAAGCTGTGTCACAGGGTTGGACAGGGAGGACTGGGAGAAGGCATGGAGGGCAAGAATGTCCTGCCCCACAGTTGTGAACCCCTCTATAGACCACTAAGAGAAAAGGAAAAGCGATGGGAACTGAAATGCTGGCTTTGTCCAGCCTGACATTGTCCCTCCTAGGGTCCTTGACAACTTTAGGCTCGAAAGTCTGTCCTGGGCAAGTGGACTTCCCACCTTCAGCTTACTCAAGGCATCAGGAATTGGCGGTGTGAGAATACCACCTTTCAGTGGTGCCTCCCAGTATCTAGAGGAGAGTGAGCAGGATGTACCCTTTGCTGGTTACATGCGTGGCCTGAGGTTTCCCCCTTAGTCTTGTGGCTGCTGACCCCTCCTTGATGGGTTATCATATGCATGCATGCAGTTCTGCTGCTGGGACCTGAAGAAGCAGCAGTGAATGTTACTCAGCAAAAAAGAAAGGAGGGGGTGGAACCCAGTAACTTGATTAACTGCTTCAGACTCCTTTTCCTAGCCAGAGGATGTTGTAAAATCTCTTTCTATCAGCATTGAAAATTAAGGGGGGCATTGACCAGAAAGTTTTTAACAGTATCTCAATAAAAAGTGTTTTGTGACCGTTACTCTTCGTATCTGTTCAACAAATGGGTTTGAGTTGTAACTAAAATTTGATGTATTGACCCAGGATAGATGGTTTGTTTGATAGTGTATGTAGTATTGATCTCATTGAGAAATGTCTGTGATGAGCATGGCTGAGGTATTCCATTTATGTTAGTACAACAACAACAAAAAAATAGACAAGCAAGTGTTGCTAATTCCTTGCTGAGTGATCTGTTGAACTTTGTTCTAAGTGAAAATTAAGCTAGTGCCTAGAGCACCAGCTCCTTCTACAGGGTATACCTCAGAAGTTAACAGTTACATTCAACTGTAGATTATTAGTGGTACTTTCAAAAGTGAGGCAAAGTGGCCTTGAATAGGACTGTTGAAACAGAAGCAAGCCATGAAATTGTTACTGTGTTTACTAACTACATTTCTGCTTCATGATTCTCCTCCTCATATTTCATATAGGAAATTGGGTCACAAGGCTAGAGTAGCATGTGTATTTTGTTCTAGCAGATAATTAGGTGTTAAGTGGAATATTTCAGGTTGTTCATTTGGATATGTGTCCCGTTTCCTCCTTTAAATGGCTGCTTGGATTTGATGATTCCTCTCGGTGCCTGTTTATATCCTTAAGGTATTTTAAATACCTTCATGTTGCGTCCATAGCAACAAAATACAAGGATAAGAGGTAATCCTGTATTGCACAGTGAAAAACAATAATGTTTCAGTTCGTGTCCCTGTGACAAATTCCCAGAGCAAGTTATTGTAGGCTAAATAAATTTGAAGTTGCAACATTATTATATTTATGAAGAGGAGAGATTGAAAATTCTTTATGCAAACTTATTTTAACCTGATCTGTGGTATGTTTTCACTCTTTTATCTGTTGGTAACTTAAGACTTGTAAGTCTCTGAGTGGTGTGGTAGTTTTTGTAGGAAAGTTCAGTGTAGTACAATTTGTAATGGATAAACCCATAAATGAAATAAAGTATATATTCTCTGGCCACTACTGTGACCAATGTGGTGGTTCTAAGGGAGGGGACGAACTGCCTGTTCTAACAATATATTAGTGATCAAAGCAGCAAAAAAGGAGGTGCTGTGCAAAATGGTGTGATTAAAAACTGTTGCTTAGATTCATTCAATTAAATTCAGACTCCTTTACATCATCTCTGCTAGGAGAAATACTTTTTTTAGTACTTTATCTTAGGCCAAAGTGTTACATACATGGTTAATTTGGTTCCTCACTTCAGTATATTTACTGAAACAACTCTACTGCAAGTTTTCAGTATATCTCTTTTTTTCTTTTTTTTTTTTAATGCTATAAAAAGTTAGATAACTTCCTGTATGCTTGTAATATACTTGTCCCAGCCAGCTGTGGAAAAAGCTGTTGTTTTGAGTACATGATATGCCACTAAGGCAATGGGGCAGAAAATCTGAAGGTAAGTTAGTGTGTCTGTCCTGGAGTAGCTCTTTAAGGCTTCAGATAAGTTTAAAAATAACTAGTTAATTGATACATATGGCATATAAAGGTTGTCCAACCCCAACTGCAAGCCAGCCATCCCTGTAATAATCATCTTTCTTTTTAATACGTATATTAAAATAACATTTTTAGGCCTTTACTGTACGGTGTTGCTACAGATAGCTGTTTTTCCCCATTCTTCCTCCCTTCTTATTTCCCAAGTTAGTTGTAGTTGCGTTCCATAGCCTAGTTTCTCTTCTCGTACTTGCTTACAATACATAGTAGTAATTTGTCTTGAGCAATTCATATTCTGTAGTACTTAGAGACTGGAACCTGCTCGAAGGAGTTGCAGAGTGAAAGCCAACAGCTAGATGAGTGCAGGCGGTTGATGGGCAATGATGCTTAACAAGTGTTAACAATTTGTAGCCCTTCTTCTGGGCAGTGTCAAGACTGATTTGTCAGATATGTCACACATACTTGTAAATGTGCTCTGTTTTCTTATTGCTCCAGCAGTCCTCCCTCCTTCTCTCTGCAAGAGAGAGAACTTCCCGGTCAAGTAGAGAAAAATTCAAGTGCCACACTTCTTGTGACAGTATCTGAAAACTGGTTACAACTATATATGCTGAAAGTCTAGGAAGCGAGTGATTGTGTAAGGACATACTTAACCTTTTAGATTACAGAGCTTGCATATTCCTGGTGGGAAGACAGAGAAGATGACAAATGCTGCGCCCCTCTCCCCAGTTCAGAATTAATTTGAATAGGGATTGAAGATGCAGGAACTGTACCTACTCCTGCAGAAATGCTGCATGCAAGAAGGTCCGTTACATTTCTTCGTTAACTGATTTGAGACCACAGTCTTCCGACAAATAGCTAGCAAGATACTCAAAATTTTACTTTGAGTCTTAGGAAAAAAATTAAGTTTCTGCAGAATATAGATTTAATGGAATTTTCGTAGTACCCTCTCCGTATCCCTTTTGGGTTTAGGTATTTTTTTTTTAATTAAAAAAAAAAAGCCTCATCATAACAAGCTTTTTTTTTTTTTTTTTCTGCTGCGGGTACAAAGACCAAGAACACTTGCCAGAGGAGCAGGCTGATGAAGCTGCCAGATGAACTTTAACTGAACTTAAAGCAGACCCAGATCTCTTAAGAGCTAAGAAGTAGTTCAGTATGTTAGGGATTGCAGCAGACATAGGAAATATCCTTGTCAGAAGCCCAAGTAGAAAATCTCCTTCACTTCATAGCATGTGTCTTGGTTTGGTTGTGGGGTTGGTTTTTTTTTTTTCCCTTTTTCCTATGGCAAATCTTAAGCTTTCCAGCAGAATCTAGCAGACCTTTGGGAAGGTACGTTGAGGTTTGTCAAGATGATGGATCTTTAGATTCCAGAGTGCAAGATCTGGATTTAGGATTCATCTCTGAAATCTGGGAAAAAACAGGTAGCTTTGCTTGTCCTTAATAAAATGCAGTGAGGGCATGCCTGTTTTGAAGCAAGCTTATGTTCAGTAGGCTGTGTCCCATTTGATCCTTTCATTGATTCCCACCCCCACCCCATCCTGGACAGAAGGAGCTTTAATCTTTTTGTTTGTAAATAGATCTTCTCAAACCTTTCACCGCTTCAAAATATTGCCGATGCTGAAGAATGTGCTTTGAATTCCAACATAATTGCTTAAAAAGTATTTATCTGCCAAAATACTTTTCTCTCCTCTAGGATGAAAAGGCATTGAATGCCTGATAGCTGCCCTGCGTGGGACAATTTGTTGTGCAAGTTCTCTGAATGAGTTGATTGTCCTCTCTGAGCGGAACTGAGTGCAACTGCACCGTATCAGCGGCAGAGCAATACTGCGCTGTTTGTGAGTGCCTGAGAGAGGTGCTCTGAGCATCGCGCCAGCATTCCTCTGTTCCAGGCTGCTGGTGATACTTGAGCTAGCTTTTAACCAAGTAGTGCACGTATTGTTATGCTGTGCTGGTGCCATGCCCCTTAAGTTTTTAGGGGTTTTACCCTGTTTGGTTAAGCCGCATAAAAATGCGTTAATGGGAGAATGTTAACAGCGTTATGTTTATGTCATGGGTACTCCTGGAGATCTCAGTCAAAATCAGGGTCCAGATATGCTAGCTGTTATACAAAGGTTTAGGTCAGTCACTGCTCTTAATGTTATGAAGTCCAGAAATGTTGGGTAAATTATAGTGAATGATAAGCTTGAATCCTTGAACAGGAATTTGAGTTTGCTTCCAATTTTCTGAAAAGTGTTCAGGTGTAGTTAAACTGCTACAGATACTCTATTCAGAACAGAACTTAAAACATTCCTGTAAAAGCAGTGATGAAAGATGACTCTATGTAAATTTTTTAATACTGTGCTTATTATAGTAACTTGAGCATTTTCTGGTAGGATGTTCAGCAACATGAATATCATATGTCTAACACCTGTTCACAACTCCTTTCTTGAGGGAAGATGTGTGGGGAAATATGGAATATCTTGTTTTAAACATTTTCCAAATACTTAAAATGCCATGTACTTAACAAGGGAGCTATGCAGAAATGTTTCTTGCTTTGAGCAGAAGAGGAGAAAGCCTGTGATGCTGTTCAGGTAAAGATGACCATGATGAATCTGAAACTTCTTCAGTGCTTTTTTTTTTCCTCTTCTGCCTGCCAGAAGCATTAATGATAACTTGGGTTCAGGTTCAGTTAGTGTTCTTTAAGTACATACACTGATTTGGACCTGGTCAGCTATCATGTGTATTTTCTTTTAGTTAATGAAAAAACAGTTGTTCTTGACCCATTGCTGCCTTATGGGTTGATCATGGTCTAGGAATAAAGTGCATTGGAAAGTACTTTATAATCTGTCAGCGTGGAAGAGAAGTACTCTGCAGAAGAAATGGTAATAAGTAACCTTGGAATTCAGAACTCTGTAAAAATAAAAACAATATCACTCCTTCACAGACATTAAAAAAAAAAAAAGCATAAGGGTGTGTGTGTGCTTCAGAAATATTTAAGAGGTAAGGAACCTAGGCTATATATAGCTTCCAGAGATGGTATTTGTTGCAAAAGCCAGATGGGATGGAAGCATTTCATCTTTGATGAAATAACAAGACAAAAACTTTCTCCTGAGGTCTGCAGGAGGAGAACATCATATGATTGAGCAAAGAAGGTTACTTGATTTCTTTGTAAACTCTTGAAGCTGAAGGCATGCTGTGTTCAAAAAGCCACTGAATTATAACCTGTAGGAGTTAATGTAGTACAAGAAAATGATGTTGACATTTTGTTATGAGAGATCCCTGAAAAGAAATGGGGAGAGATCAGAAATTCCCAGCAGCTGCATTGGGTGGCTTATCCCTTTCTAAAAAGTTGTTAATTCAGGGTCATTTTCAAGGGTTTATAGAAAAAGAGATGTTTAATCAAATGGTTTTGTTTTCCTGAAGAAGAATCTGAGCAAAACTGGGAGCTTTGAGTTGTTATGTTTGCAAAAGTATTCCTGAAAACAAAAATGAATGAATACCAGTTAAGTGATTCAAGTGATTTCTACTTCCTCAAGAGAGGCTAGGAGAAGTAAACCTTTCTGTTCTGTCTTCAGTCAGTGAAACAAAACATGGGATGTTTCTTTGCTCTGACCTGTTCCTAGTTCTGCACTCAACCATTTGCAAATTGGCATTGCACTGGAAAACTGAGACTGGGTAATTTTGAGGGTATGGGAAAGCAGGGGGAGGTGGTGGTGGTCTCAAACCTGCCAAAGAACACTAAATTGATTTTCCTTTATTCTTTTTAAATGGGCAGCCATGTGTCCTTAACCATTTCTTGATTCTTGTCAATATTTATCTATCTATTTATTTATTTTCTTCCCCTAGAAGGCAATGGCAACAGCAGCACTGTTACTTTTGGTCCCATTAAAACAATTGTATCTTGGCAATAGGAAAATGAGCTAGAAGTAAATACTCAGACCTTTTCAGAATGCATCTGAGTGGTACCTTTGCAGAACCAGTTAGTTTGAAAATGAGGGCATTTAGGGCTTATGTACTGACATAGGAGTCTAACTAATCTGTGGCCTGTTTTTGATACTTTCTTTTTTTCCTGTACCTTATCATTTGGAATGACAGGACATTCAGCAAAGTATTTTGAATTAACAGGAAAGAGAAACAGAGCGGTCAACTACGGAGCCTAAACATTCTTTAACGAATGCCAATATTGACTGAAGGAGGCTGTCTCTTATCTTTTGTGCTTCTTTGTTATTTCCTGTTCAGTATCTTTCATGTTTCTGTTTTATTCTTTAAAAAATTTGCATTCTGTTTTCGCTGCTTTTTGTAGGTCTTTAATCATGTTGCACTGAATGGTTTCATTTCCAAATTACTGCTTGTGTTTTATATATGAAAAATAAATATTTTAAAATATACCTGGAAAGTGTGATGGAACAGTAAATTTTTTACTAGACAGACATCATAGCAAATCAGAGCAAATATCCAGAGCTCACCCAGTGCATTTGGGAAACCAATGCTAAGTTTTATTACCTATAAACAGAGATCTTTTTTGCTGTCTAAACAACAAGTGTCTCCACACAGGCTTGGTTATATGAATTTGATTGTAATGTGATTACAGTTGGAGAAGATGTAACTTTTAAATTGTATCCTGGAGCCTCTCAAACACAATGGCTACTAAATTTAAACCAACAGGACTAAGGAAGGAAAGTTAATCCTTCCTCTGTTCCCACATCAGTCCCAGCTATATTTATCTCTGGAGGAGAATGAATACCATTTTGTTGGGGAATTTTTTTGTTGTTCTTGTTTGTTTGTTTTTGATGGGTTTTTTTGTGAGCAAATACTGTAAATTATTACGCTGCAGATTTGTTGTACAAATTGTATGTTACGTGCTGATTTACATGGAATGAGGGAATAAGTGGTTATAAAGCTTGAACCGTTTTACTTGTCACACAGAGTCAAAACATCATGAGCTGTTAATAGGTGACATTTGCCAATTTATGTTCATATTCATATTAGTGTTTCTTTCAAGGGAGAGGAAGTGGGAGAGAGCAGTTCCTGAATGGACCCACGGTCAATGAGGTTAATTCCCAAAAAGCAGCGTAAAAGGAGCATGCCTCAGTTGCTTGGAAGAAAAGAGAATTTAAAAATCTGCAGTTCCGTTTATTTTTGTATTTGGGGTTTCCTTTTGCTTACTGCTGGCATAATTAAACTACTTATGTTTTACAGCTTGCTTAAATGGGATGCTAATTTAAACAGACTTTTTTTAGCCATATAAATAAGGGACAGCCCTGATCTTAAGAGTTGCCAGTTTCCATGTGTGATCTTTGCTTTGTCTGTCTAGGCTTTTTGTATGGGGGATTGGTGCCAGTACTTTGCTGCCACTGTTAAAGTAAAAACTATAATTACATTGTCAAAATAATATTTATAGTATTTTCGGGGAATAATTGTGGGAGTGTGACGAATATATTATACTCATCAAACTTTTATGTAAACATAAGCATGAGTTTTTTATTTGAGTTATTGGTGTTGTTTTTGGCCTTTGTGTTTTTCCAATCTGTAAAAATAATATTGGGATTTTCATGGTCTTTGTAGCATTTGCAGAGTGTATGCCCTAACAATCAGTTGATACACTATCTGGTAGAAGTAAACTGCTATTTGCACTTGTATTGGGATTTTGGTTTCATGTTTCCATAGCTTAAGAAAATCCTGTGTTTTTTTGAGTTTTGCTATCCCCTAATTATTATAGCTCAGAGCATTTTACTACTTTACCAAACAGGAAAGTTTTTAAGTAATTGGTTTGTTCTCTTGGTACCATTTGGGGTTGTTCGGGGTTTGGGTTTTTTTTTTTGTTCCTTTTTGTGTTTAGCTCATTAATTTTTTTTTATTTTATTATTTTTTTAAATTGAAAGTGAGTCTGGGTGCTTTTGGAAGGTGACTCTGAACATCTCCCAGAAACATCTATCCTAGGAAGCAACTACAAGGTTTTCTAACAATAGACAGTTGCCCCTTTACTAGTTAACGGTACAGGAAGGACTTAGGCATTCTTGCTGCTGGGCAATGGTAAGTTACCAGATGCACAAATACTTCAGTCCTGCCCTATACTGCAGTTTTAACTTTACAACTGCTCTGTCTGAACTGTGTTTTGGTGAATATTGCCACAGCTTTGTAATGAACTGTCTTCAGAACATCTACAGCAAGGATTACAGCTGTGCAAACTTCACCCTTGCTAAGCATGTCAACCTGATGCCACCTTCTGTGGGTAAGAAGGTTCTCTTGGTCCTCATAGTTTGGTCCAAAATCCATTGAAGGCTGTGGAAAGACTCTGATTTGGGTGGGCCTTGGTTCAGTTCATTGTTCCAGGTCTTTGTTCTTTGGCCTTTTTTTTCAGAAACTGCAAAATAGGGAGCCAACTTTTACATCTCTTTCAGCTGTCTGCAGAAGGAACAGAGCCAAACCTGGACTAAGATGAGTCAAACTGTTGAATTGTCCTTAGTTAGCAAACACTGAATTCTCTTTAGCTCTTGTGCATGTAGTATTGCCTCTGTCTGCAGTGGTTAACTCTTGCTCCATGCAGTAAGAGTCCCACACTTTGAATCTTGTGCAGTGTGTACAGGCACAACTAACTGTGCCCTGCAGGGTTAGTACAGTAAACTATATTTATGTGATACAGCAGTAACTGTCATTTTGAGTAAATGCCAGTGTTGTTATTGTTTTCAGCCTCACACATCTCTTTGTGCACATGGCTTGGCTGTGACTTCTGGTATTAATATGGAAACTACACATGCCTTAATTTTTTTCTCATTTTATAACATCTGGAGTGGAGTGAAGTTTGAGGAGAGCAAGTTCAGACCCACTGAAGAAGGGCAGCTTTAGGACCAGGGACACTATTTAAATGCAACATTTTCTTATCTTAATGGAGGGAAAAAAAAAAAAAAGGAGGGAGTGGGGCTTTCAACAGGCCCTGGATCATCACTACTAGACTCCTGATACCACAGGCAACTGTAGTTGTAGGATCTTGTGTCTGAATATAGTAAGCTCTAGCTTGCTGTGTTTATCCCTTGTTAGTCCTTTGGAAGGCTCCCCTCTAACCTTTTTCTAACTCTGGTCTAAATGTCCTACTGAATTTGAATCCAGTGGTTCTTGATAGTGTTTTTTTTCCTACCTTGGGCTTGATTCTCTACTTGAGTCCTGTTGCTTCTGTAGTGACTGACTGATTTAAGCTGTGTTGAGCTGAATTACTTTATTTACTGTGGAGCATGAGTGTAAAAGTGAATTATTGCAGTGGCTTGTTGAGGTACAGTTTGAACTACAGATCAGATCCTGCCTAATGAGGTTCATTCACCTGTCAGATACTGATGACATGGATGGCATTGGAAGCAGACTTTGAAATAGTGACGAAAATGCTGGTGCTTTCCAACAGTTCAATGTTTGTTGCATTGATGATCAAAACTGTCCTTTCCATGGTACTCATGGAAAAATTTTTTGATTCCTGTACCGGGAGACAGAGGCGGTGACTGTCTCAGAGTCAATATAAATAATTTTGCTCTTTCTAGGAGAGGGATTAACCTGAGCTAATATCCTTAAGTTATAACAATTAGCAGGCCAGCGGGCTGCCTTGTAGGTTTCGCTTTTCTTGTTGCTGATACTGCTTTTAGGCAGTGTGTATAGCTGTTTTGTTTTTTTCTTGCTCCTGCAATTTGGAGGCTTTCTAGTACAGCCTGCCAAGATGTTGCTGATTTATGACACATGCGTAGTGGTTTTATAATGTGGACTGATATCCACTTGGAGCACAAAGGAAATGGGAGTTTGCTGATGTCTATTTAATTAGAATGGTTTCTGGTTACTTTGGTTGAGGATTGAAATGAACAGTAATGCCTATATTTCTGTGGACCTTTAAATACAGTGTTCTGTAAGCCCTTTCCTTCCTTCCTTGCTCTTTACTGTCCCCTACCCTACCAGCAAATAATGTCAACAGGATTCATAATGAGGCAGGTTTCTAATCTACATAAATACATGTGAATCAAAACTTGCAGAAATATCTGTAGATTTAAGATGGTCGCCATTGGTTGACTGTGGGGGAAAAAAAATTAGTGTTCTATTACGGATGGAAAATTTGTTCCCTGCCACCTTCTTTCGATGGAAAGGCTGTGGTGGTTTTGCTTTGCTCTGACACTGTGTGCTGAATCGGCAGCTCCCCAGGGCAGCTCTGGTGTGAGCAGGGCCATCATATTTCTGATCATCTTACCTTGCAGCAGCTGCTCGGTGGCTGTTTCTAGCTTCCCTTTACATCAAAGGCAGGAAGAGAAACCGGTCTTCGTCTCATAACTTGCTGCTAGACTTTAGCCAGAAAAGGGTGGGCATCAATGGGGTTTGCCAATTATGTACTGTCCCTAATAGAACCTGTTGTTATTGGCAGTGATGGGCATAGTGCAGGTCATATGCTTCTTCCCTGTCTTCTGGCTGTGATGGAGGAGAAGAGATAAAGGATATGTTTATTGTAAAGATTACATTATTTTCTTACAGGATATGACCAGATCTACGTTGTTTTTGTTTTTCCCAGCAGGGACATCTGGACCATAAGATCAAGGTGGGAAGAATAGGGTAAACAAACCTTTTAATGCAGAGAGCTTCCTGAAGACAGAGTGTCCTAAATATAATGTAGGGAGAGAAGCTTAACTGTTTTTACATGTACGGAGAGGAAATGCCCGTACTAAAGAGTCTCTCCCAGAGGCCTGAGAGTGCTATAGTTCTTCCTCCAGGGAAAGTGAAGATGGAAGAGGGGTGGAAAGGAGCTGGAGGAAGATCCAGGCAAAGAGAACAATGTGAGGCATCTGCTTGTCTTCGGGTAAACTGTTTGGATAAAAATCCAAGTACTTATAATGATGTAGAAGTTCACCATGGCATTCTCTCGTTCTTTTGATTATCACTGCCATGGCACAACTTCCAGATCTCCAGTTACGTGAGCATTGTTCTGGTGGAAAAGGAGGGGGCTGCCTGTAACTGTGGCTTTCCAGACACAAGCTACAAGACTTTTTTTTTTTTTTTTTTTTTTGTTTCCATTCTGCAGCATCTTTTTTTGCTAGCAGCTTTGGGATTGGAGAGAAATGCCTCGTGCCCGTCCTTCGCTTTTCAGTAAGAATTTTAGGGAATATTGCCAGAGTAGAAAGGATAAGTTATGAGATTTGTACCAGGAGACACCAGGTTCTTTCCCTTTCTTCTGTCCTCTGGGCATACGTCGTGATACAGAAGGGACTGTAACAAGGCAATGAGAAGAGGCAAGCTGCCTTTATAGGTATAAAAAAACCCAAATAAAAATAAATAGTAATGCCCAAAAGTGTGGATGCTAAAACTGTCGCTGTATAATATAATGTGGGTATGCAGGTAAAAATACTAAACGTAAGTTTACTTGTTGATCTCTGTCTATTCCAAAAGGACCATCATCCATTTATTAACCAGATACAGAATATAAATGGTCCGAGGGGAAAAAAAAGTCTGATATCCTTTCCACAGACTTACCGAAAAAGATCATTTAGCTTTTCTAGGGAAAATATAAGCACTTCAGTGGAAATTTTGGGTTAAATGAAACAACATCCACAGTATGCCATCAAAAATAATTGGAGAAATTTGCTCATAATCTTGGTTACATGTTAATAATTTTCTTCCCTTTTTTTTTTTTTCTTTTTGACCTGTACAAGGTATCATGCAGTAGTGTGTCATATGGTTAGATACCACGAATAACGCTTAGTGGGTGGCCAGTCCTTTTTGTTATTTTTCTTGGTTTCCTGGCATGGTTTAAGTCCAGGTTGAGACTCCCCAGTACTTCAAACTTGCTGATTTTGCTACAACAGGGTCTTTAAAGAGACATTGTCTGTTAGATTTAGGCTCAACTTTTAGGTTGATTCAAGAAAAAGATTTTACATCCTAACACATGCAGGAAGCTTATAAATGCAGTTCCCAAGTCTGCAAGCACTTACACGTGTTTTACTTCACATAGGAGAGTAATCTTAGGCATGTGTTTTTGCTACTTGTGGGGATGTAACAGGAGTCCCATTTATTATGCCTTTAGACTTTAATAGATAATTTATTAAAGAAATGAACACACTGATGATGTTTACTTTCTAAAATAAAATGATTCAATTAAAATACCAGAAGATAAAGAGAACAGTCCTGTTACTGTATTTAATAAGCATTGCTAATGCTGTATGAATCTGAATCGGAATGAAACTGACCTCAAGTCAGGCAGCGGGCTGTCAAACTGACGCTTTTCCTGGTGAATGCACAAACACATTTTTTTGAATCTATCATTATGAGATCTCATTAGAACTTAATTTGCATCAGAGGCTAATTTGATGAGTGGTCTGATGGTTTCTTCCAGCTCTGTTCTAATTTGCTTGTAACTCCACATTTTTAGTAGCGTGGTGGGGATTTTTCTTGCGTTTGAGTCAAATTGTCCTTTTTAGTAAGAACAAAGTGTTGATATTTTGCCTAGACGTTTATCTTCCAAGTACAGAATGGTTGCCCAGTCACTGCACGTAATGTTCTGTTAATATTAGAGTTGGCATTTCTGAAGGGAAAGAAAAAAAATTTAAGAGCGTTACTTTCTTTTGGAGGTGGAGGAGATGAGGAGTGGGAACAGAAACTTATTAAACACAACATTCTTGGTATTCCACAGATGGTAAAAATGGGTTACTAGTCTGCGCTGCAGCAAGTGCAGTATGATCAAGGCGGAAATATAATCGGTAGCTAGACGTTCATTTTATTTACAGAAATAAAATACTAAGCACTATTTTAAATAACTTTAAATGATAGACCCCATATATGTATTGTACATTCAATCTGAGTAGTCTAGACAGACTGTTTTCCAAGGAAAATACGTTTTCATCAGTATTTGTGGTATGATTCATGGTGGCGAAGAGGCAAATAACTCTTTTTTATGACTGGAAGTTGCTTTAACTTGCAGCCACAGGGAAACAAGTCAATGACCGGATGATAGTGGTGGAAACTGACATTTTATAGTAATAGAGGTCTACACCTTATGCTGAGTTGAAGGTTTTATTTTTCCAGGGATGGCAATATATCACAAAACATTCTGCCATTGTTTACAAACAACCAAAGGTGGTCTGTGTAATGACTCACAGTCCACAATTTAGATTTGCAAAGCTCACAGGAGGCTTAAAAGGTGTACAGGCTGTCGGGAGGCTGTGATTTGGTATAAGTATTTGTAAACCTTTGTGCATGCCCCCAGTGTAGAGGGGGCACTCCAGCAATATCTTTCATGCATAGTTAATGGTTAGCAAAGTATTAAAGAGAGATATGCAAGTTTCCTAGCCTTATGTTTGCAGTCTGGCATGTGATATTGTAGAGCTTCATACATGCTTTGATTGGATTTATTTTATATCTCTGTGTAACTCCAGTAAAGGCAGAGGATTGTACTTATAACTATCTCTGTGCTGTCTGTCCCAAATAAAAAGAATGGAAATCTCTTCTTATGACTGTTGTAAGCCTCTGCAGCTAAGGTCAAAGTTTTTCATAGTGATTGGTGAGCAAGTTCATGGCCTCCTGCTCTTGACTAGAGAAATCATAGTAGGACTTTTAAAGGTAAGTCTGATTATCCACCAGGAAAAATCTCATATTCTGTAAGGAAGATGTAAAAATGTGTATGAATATAAAAATTTAAATAATACACACTACAGCAAAATATGTTGCATAATGTTATAATGCTTGTGTGTAGCAATCTAATCAGGAAAGATACCGGGGGGGAGAAATTGCAGTTAATCTTGTTGATAGAGACTTACCAGCAATAAACTCTTCTAACTTCAGTACTGGAACTTTAATGATTTTTTTGAAATATTTTCACCTTACCATGTGGAACAGAAGGAAACAATGTATTGCATTTTAAAATCATAATGCTTAAAATCTTTGTCCTAATAACTTCAAGGATTTAAGTTTTCATCTAATACTCAATCTGATTCTGCAAATGACACTGTGTGAAATGACGTCTTTGTGAGGAGCAAGACGCAAGGTCAGGCCTGTGAAAGGTTCATGTGTGTCCTTCAGATCATCTGGGTAGTAGTGCAATATAATTGTGAAATGAAAAGTGTGCGCTAGAGCTTGGTTCAGTTAGTGTGTGATTGTAAGAGACTGAAAGGAAGAAATGGAGCTGTGATCTTGAAGGTACTGAACTGCTGGAGTGCATTTTAAGTCATCTTCATGCAGGGCCATAAAGTATCAGCTGCCTCACCTTGCATGGGTGGCATTGAGCAACTCTAAAAGATCAGTTTACATGTAGACAGACATTTAGGTACCAGAATTCATAAGGAAAAGTGTCAGTGTTTCCCCTTGTACATGTTGCTCTGTTGTATAAAGAGGGTTTTTTTGTAGAACTTAGAAAATTCTCCATAACCCATTGCAGGCTGGTTGTGAAAGCAACGTGTAATCTAAGTATTTGCATTTGCAAAAGAACATCGTGCTTTTATAGGAACCATTGAAATCTCAATGGGGGAAAAATATCTTCAGCTCTAGGGTCGATTTGTGTATCAGAAGTTACATCTTAGTACATGTAATTTCACAGTGGTTGACCATCAGGTTAAAAATAGTCTTGTGACCACACACAGCGTAATGGTTTTTAAATTAAAATTTAGTTGTGCTGATAGCTACAGAAATATTTGTTAAAGTCAGTGCTTATAGACACCAGCAGCTAGGGGGTGGACTTATGTTAAATAAATCAGTCCTATTGAAAAGACATACTTTTTTTATAATTGTTATGAGTAGTATTTCCCAAATACTAGCTAATGCAGCTGGAAAGAGTGGTTGACAATTATTTTTAGCTTCATAAAGATCTGTACATTTGCAGGTAAAAAAATGAAAGTCTTGTTGTCTTCCTTTTTTCTTTCTTTTTTTTTCCTTCCCCTTTTCAGAAAGCACATGGCTTATTGAATGGATGGCAGAATAGTTTCAGCTGGTATACTGTGTGGAAGTCTGTCTTAGTCGGTGTCTAGATTTTCTTGCTTTTGCTCTAAGGACAATGAAATTGTTGGAGAGGAGAAAAGCAGTATCTGTATTCTACAGATTTCTAAGCACAGTAGAATCATACGTTGCAGCAGTCAAGTCCAATAGAGGTAAACCAAAAAAGAATCATGGAAATTGAATCCTAAGAAGAGAGTTCTATAGTTGGGAATGCAATACTTCACTTGCAGCATTTGCATTTTTTAACACATGCATACCTTGCTGTGAATTAACAGCTCTAGTTGGATTTTTTGCGGGTTTCTTTTTTTAAATCATAAATACCAAAGTGTAGATTTCCAATGGTCATATCAGAATCATTGTCACTTGGTAGCTTGGTGCTAGGCTAGTACATTTTATCTGGAATCATCTTTGGAAAAAAACACTGCATATGAGACATTTGCATACTCCAAGACCAGCAGGTGCACCTGTGGGGTTTTGAGGGGGAGTATTTGTTTGGGTGTTTGTTTTTTTTTTTTTAAGCATAACCATGCAGATGCTACTGTGATGTGATTCACAGAACATGTTGTGATGAGCTACTCTAGTTGTGGTGCTGTAATGACTTTTAATGCTGTTTGCTCCTCTTCATCATTGACTTTCCATCTGTGACTGCTGGACATGGCACATAGAATCATAGAATGGTTTGGGTTGGAAGGGACCTGTAAAGATCATCTAGTCCAACCTGCCCACCACGGGCAGGGACACCTTCCACTAGACCAGGTTGCTCAAAGCCCCATCCAACCTGGCCTTGAACACTTCTAATGATGGGGCATCCACAGCTTCTCTGGGCAACCTGATCCAGTGTCTCACCACCCTCATCATAAAAAAACTTCTCTTATATCCAATCTAAACCTACCCTCTTTCACTTTAAAACTGTTGCCCCTTGTCCTGTCACTACAGGCCCTGGTAAAAAGTCTCCCTCTCTCCGTTTTTATAAGCTCCCTTTACATATTGAAAGGTTGTGATATGGTCTCCTGGGAGCCTTCTCTTCCCCAGGCTGAACAACCCCAACTTTCTCAGCCTGTCTTCACAGGAGAGGTGTTCCAGCCTTTTGACTGTTTTCGTGGCCTCCTGTGGACTCGCTCGAACAGGTCCGTGTCTGCCTTGTGCTGGGGACCCCAGAGCTGGACGCAGAACTCCAGGTGGAGTAAGTCTGTCCAGCTTGTTGGTGAAGACCCTCTTGTCCCACTTGGTCGGGAGAATCTCCTCAGCTCCCAGCGGACCTGGCTTCTCAGAGGTAGATCCCTGATCACAGAAGCCAAAACATGAGTGTTCACTCTCAAGTACATGAGCCGTATTTGGCATATGTCATTGACCTGGCATCACTCGAAGTACTCTGAAATGAGTTACAGGTTTTTGTAATAGGAATTACTTTTTTTTTTTTTTAATAGGGAAAAGGAGTTTAGGCACTGCAGCAGCAGTGCAGCAGTTACCTTGTAGTTGTGACAGGGCACATGAATTGATTGGACAGATTGTGCGCTAGGTCCTGTTGTGTGTAATCTGTACTCCTGGTGTAGCTCAATTACCTCAGGTGTTTGTAGAATCACATCTTTTTTAATTGCTGAGATTCATCACATGAGATTACTTGCATGGGGAATGTTGCATTATCAGGACATCTTCTTTTTCTGCTTACTTGTGTGTAGATAACAGTAGCTTTTCTCACAGATTATCTGCTTGCCCATATATTGAATTGTGTCCTCTAATTAAAGGAAAAATTTTAACCATTACTGGTTAAAAACCAGTACTTACAGATTAAACTGTTTGGTTTTTTTTCCCATAGTACATCTACAGAATCGTGACCTTTTCCTGGATCCTTCTTGTTTGTTCAAAACATCGCAATTGAACAAGGGCAGTGTTGGTTGCTTTCACAAATACTAAGGCTCCAATGTGTGATTAACAGAGAATTTGTAGATATTTATTATTGTATTGCAAATGTGTTCATAGCATTTCATCTTTGTTACAGTAAGGATGGCAACTTCTTTTTAAAAGATCTTTAACTTTTTTTTTCCCTAGTCTGTAGTATTTTTTTGACAGCTTAATCTCTAATGGCCAAAATGTGATTGATAGCTGGAAAAGGTCAAGCAAATTCAGGTAAAGGTTGGAGTATAATCAACCAACTTCATGTTTCTCATAGTAGAGTAGGTAAGGTGTTCACGCAGAGAAATAATACCCTATTCCTAGGATTTACTGCCTCGTTAGTTTCTTCTAGCAGGGAAGTATTTCCATAAAGTGTCTGCTAGAAAAGTAGCGTGCCCATGCTTGCTGCCCTTCAGAAAAATTCTGAGTAAGCAGGATGGGAACCAGATGGATGGGAGAAGCGGAAGCATAATGATGAGCAGAAAATAATAAAAAAGTGCAGATGTGCAGTGAGAGAGAACAGAGATCTTAAGAACTAAAGCATAAAGGAGATGATTCAGAATGCATTATGGAGAGGACATGCGTATTTTGGGCTTAAAAAAAATATATATGGAAAAAAAAAAGTTACTATTCCCTAAGCCCAAGTGACCTCATTTTAGACTTGCTTTCTTTTTGTTCCCAAGAGGACATATATGCCCAGACCTCTGTAGGAAATCTGGCTGCCAGCTGGCACAGCACCTTTCAAAGAGACCTAATTTTATATTTTCAGAACCTGGAAATATCAGCCACCTCCATCTGTAATAAGCTGGTGTTTGTAATATCTATTAAACTGCATTGTAACATTTAAGTTTCTTTGCCAACCTATTAATAAGGGCCAGGCTATTGAGAGCTGTCAGTAGGGCCAAAAAAAGTGGTTTAATTTTGTGAGGTCTGTGGGTTCATGCTTTTATTTTGCATGAATTTACATCTTTTGGCACGCTTCAGGATATTAACTTGTATGATGAAATGTCATCTTCCCATATTTTAAGTCTGTATTGAGAGGAGGCTGGAATAAACCCTTTGTAGTAGTAGAAGTCTGCTGTATTAAATCCAGTGTTAAAATTGGAGGCAAAGTTACTTGGAGTACTGGCTTTAATTTTTCTGGGATAGAAATCAGAAAGTATTAAGCACATCATCATATTATATAATGATTTGTCCAGCTACATAGAATTTAATGTGGGTAGCGAGGGAACAGATTCAGTTCTCTTGCTCTGGCTCTACCTGCTGCAACAAAATTTTCAAGCTGTCTCTGGCCAGCTTAGGGAGGGTGCCTGGGGAGCTCTCTTCGTAGCAGGCAGAGCTGCTCTTGCAGAGTTCAGGTGATGACAGGCAGCCTATTTGTGTTAATTTAATATAAGGAAGAAAGACATCTCAGATCTGGAAGAGGCAAAATGGCCACTGCCATGGGGCAGCCACTGGTTCAGCACGGGTCTGCTTCAGTTTGTGTTAACTGTAGCTCCAAGCTTTCACTAATTTCAATCTGTCTTAAACCTTGACAGAGTCAATCAGTTCTTGTAATTACTAATGACCAATGTTTAATAATCCTGTAAGTCTAACTGAGGAAAAAAATTGATGTTTTGGGTATAATTCTAGAATACTTTGTAAAACTATTTGCATTACAAGAGAAAATGCAAATATCTATGTACAATAGCAGTGAAATACTGCATCCAAATCTTAATTTAGATGGATTCTGTAGTGTATAGCTGTCATGTTGAAGTTTGTCATTTATATGAAATTTATTAGTGTTTCTTTGAATTCCTGTTAATATATTTTCTGGGTTTTTTTTTCAGCTCTTCGTTGTAGTCTCCAGTTTCTTGGAAACATTGCAGCAGGAAATGGAGATTCCCAGAATAGCATTTGGAAGTGTGCTTTCCCAGATCTCTTCTTGTAAGCATGGATGCGGGTTTTTTTTTAATGTAATTTCTGTGGTTGTATTCAAATCTTTTGTACATGATAGTTGTGCCTCTACTAGCACCATGAAGCTTTGAAAAATAACTTTGGTGAGAATGGGATGGTTGAGACCATATCCTGTAGATGATTGGGGTTTTTTTTTTTTTGGTAGTCAACCGCAGGGGTCAGGACCTTTAAAAACCTGCTTGTTCTAAACTAACAGTAAATTGATTTCATCTAACAGAAACTGGAAGAAAACTCTATTTCAAATTATGAGCTTCAAACAGAAGCTTTATTTCAGAGGTGTTTTCAAGTAGTTAGACGCACTTCCAAGAATCATAGCTTTTTCTTCATTCACTTTGCTGCTGTGCAGACCTGTCAGTATTTGTGCATCAGCTGGAATCTACAAAAGTGACGTAGTTTTTGTGTCTTCCAATACTTTTGCCCCCCTCCTAACCTCACCAGAGTATCTTCCTGGAGGTTTGATGACACATGTGTAACGAAATATTACATAAACGATTTTGTGCAGACACATGACAATATTATTGATGAGTTTGGCCAAAGTTTTCATATTGAGCTAGTAACAAAGGCACGTTCATTCAATTTGATAATCATTCTGAGTGTGTTTTTGGAGCCTGCTTGTCAGCACTGTATGTAGAAAGACCTTATGATAGTAGAGGCAGATGATCATTATGGTTTCATTCAATCTCTAGATCTCCAGTTAGCTCCAGTTTAGCATTAGCATCTGTTAAGTTTGACCTTCAGCTAGGAGTTGGATGTTTTTGTTTGCAGATGATTCCTATCCCTCTTAGGCAATGACAAACTCATGATTCTCTAAAAGACTGCAAAGAAGAACAACTCAACGAGCTGAATGCCACTAGTCTGTTTTTCCAGGGTCAGTTTTAACTTATTCTCTTAACTCCTTATTTTCTCTTGAAGGACGTGCCTAACGTACAGTGATGAGAAGATTGTTGCCTATTGTTGTATGGTACTGTTCACTTGCCTTAATTCAGAAAAAGTGAGAGAACTACTGTATCCTGGGAACTTGACTGTGGCTCTTCATGTCCTGAAAGTCTACAAAGAGCAGCTGGAGTCTGAGTGGTCGTATGTATCTTTAGATTTTTTTCCCCCTCTTAATTAGATGTTTTTCTAGTGTAAATCACTGTATTAAAATGTCTAAATTTGTGACACTGCTAAGTAGTAAATGAAGATCTATTTAGAAGTTAGTAATTTGGTATAGAGATTACTTTCATGATATTTTCACTGACTGTTTTGATTGCTGCTAAAATAAGACTACATATTTTCTGAGGATATAGACAGGAATTTTAAGATCATGGTCTGCTGGGGTTTTTTTGTTGTTTAGTGAAACAGGGTTCTAGAATGTAAACTACTTTATACTTGTGTGCTGGTTTGTGGAGATTTTGGAGATAAAGTTAACGCAGAATATAGTCTTACGGACTTCAGTTATTGGGTCATGCTAGGAAGACTTGCATGACCAGTGCTTGTGAATACTACATAAAAAGTGGGGGGTTTTCTTCTTTTTTTTTTTTTTAAACAGATCCATTGTCTAGTGCAACATGCAATCACTTTTATACCAAAACAGAGAAGATGTTTTGTTTGTGAATCTTGCACATTTCATTTTCATACTTTAAGAGCATCTAATCAGTGGGTTTGTTCCATTGAGCTTTTATATTTTTTGCTAATGGCCATTCTTGTAAATATTGTTGTCAGTTATGCATATGAGAAATGCTCTGCCCTGTATCAGTAAGGATGCACATTCAGTTAATTGTTATATGATGCATTCCAAGGGCGGGGGGCAGGGAGGGGAGGATAGTTTGTGTGTTTTTGTAGCCTTCTTTTGAAGGTCATCTTTCTAACTACATTTTGAATTTAAACAATTGTCAGAGGTTTACTAGTTATTTGGGAAGTCTCTAAACAGAGTTAAGATGATTGAATGAAAAGCAAATGTCATTTAACAGTTTGCTTTTGTACTGAAAAAATGAAAAAAATTTGTTTGTGGCTGGGCTTTTTTCATAACCAGGTCAATTTGCTTAGGACATAAATAGTTTTCAGAAAGCAAACTTAAAGTTTCAGGGTCAGGTGACCAGACTTCTATTTCAAAAGTGACAAACTGAGTCTTTCGTTTTGGCATCTGTCAATATAAACACATGTGAAAGATTTCTTTTCAGGTAATTCTCTAGATTGTCCTTAATTTTCTTTATGTATTGAAGATATGCTGAAAAGTATTTTGACTGAGATATGAAAGCCAGGGAGAGCTGGAAGAGGTTGTCATGGTGTTAAAATTATATTTTCAAGGTAACTGCAGAATAAATGCAGCATCAAAATAAATGCTGAGGTATCCACTTCCCTGATCTTTCTAGTCTGATGTGCATTCTGTTGATGTTAAAATGAAAATGTCTCACCTCCACTGTGGATGTTTGATGTGGGTCAGAAATGGTCTCCCTTCAGAGTAGTCTTGAAACTGAAAAGGGTCAAACTTCTGTACAAGATATAAGACCGTGATGAAGGAAAAGAGATGGCTAGAAAAGAGTAATCCTAGTCCTGCCATAAGGCAGTTGCAGAATGTTTGTCCTGTAATTCCTGTCAGAAGGCTGAGTTCCTCATACATGGAATATACAAAAAAAGCATTGGAATATCTTCCAGGCATTAAGTAAATAATACATTTGGTTTTCATTCATAGTTTTTTAACATTGGATAGTTAAGTCTCAAAGCTCGTTACCAGTTTTCCTAACTGAAAGAAAAAGTAATGAGTTTGTAGTGTACAATTCTTGGCATTTTATACAGTCGTCTTGAACCAAATCATAAATGGAAATCTTTCAATAATGTTGGCACTATTTTCAAGTCAACACAAGTAAAGTGCATTCATTCACAAGTGCAAAATCTAAACCAAAAAGTGTATTGCAACAGTGCAATATGAAGCATTGAATAGGTACTCAAACAGCATTACCTTGAAAGTAAAAAAAGATAATTCCTTGCTAGGCAAGGGCTGATTTTTCTGTCTCTTTGTAGCTCTAGAGCCTTTTTGTGATTCATCTTGTACCCGTTTCCCCCCGTTTCTTGATCCTCACTTCATTTGTTCTTCTAATACTCCATTTCTTATATCTCCCATCTCAAGAAACACATTTACTCTCTGGTTCTCCCTTGTGTTTATATGTTCTTAGTGTGAGATAATATTTGTCATGGATGAGGGTAATTTAAATGGCAAAATATGTTCTTTCTTCATATTAGATTTTTTTTTAAAAAGGAAGTGATTTCAACCCTGAAAGAAACTATGATATTTATATATTAGAATACATGTAGTATCTTTGGTCTACTTGGTGCAGAGAGGGAGGTAAGAAAGTAACATTTTTTTTATTTAAAATTAAAAAAAAAAGGTTGGTGTAAGGTTTGTTTTTCGTATTTTCAATGGAAATCTGCTAGCATATGCTATTCCTTACGCAACACTGATTTTAACAAAGTCTTTTTTTCTGGGTTTGGTTATGATTTTTCTGTCTCTCAATTTTATTTTTCTTCCCTCTTCCAGTTAGCCATAGGTCAGTGTGTTACGCTAATGTAATGCTTTTTTCTTAGACCATACATGCATCTTGTGAGCCTGTACTGCATGGTGTATTTCTATGTAGTTAAAGGTTTGGAAGAGCCTACAAAGTTAGTAGTCTTGTTACAAGTAGAACAATCATTGCTAAGTCTTGCAATATCTTTTTTTTTTTTTTTGCTAAGTATCAAGAGTTTTTTTTCTTGTTCTCTTGGCAGTATTAATGCAGCATGTATTTTATAGGCAACAAGTTGTTCTTAGTTTAGCTTTAATCACAGAGGATATTCACCAGGTCCTGTGAATAACTGACTACGTTTTCAGAAGGTATCTGCAGCTTGTCTCTCGGATTCTTTGCATTTTTCTATCATTCTTACATTTGTAAAGCACATACTGTAAGAGCATTTACAAGTAATACACCTGATGTCACACAGCTGAACCTCCCAATCCAAATAGTTTTCTCTTTTTTTTTTTTTTTTTTTCCTAGAATATTAGGATTGGTTTGTTTTGAGGGTAGCCTTGAGTTGAGTCTGAAAGCCTGTTTCTTTTACTAGCACTAATCCTTCTGTAAGATAAATGTGGATGGATACAATCATGTAATGTAATGATGATACCTTCTATTGCTTGCTTGCTTTCTTACCTTTTTCCTATTGCTAAGCAGCAGGAAGCAAGCTAGGCAGCTCTTGTGCTGACTTTCTTGTGTCCTGCCTACTCCAGTAGTTTTCTCTGCTGGCCCTCCGAATTTAGGGGAAAGCTCAATTGATGCCAGTCATGTTGCATCTGTTTTCTGTAGGAAACTGTTGTGAACTTTTTGCTGCTCTGCATTTAGTAGTGTAAAGTGCTGCTCTGTTCCTGTGATCAGAGCGAGCAGGCAATGTCCAGAAATGGCCTCCTAACACTACTTAGCTGTGAACAGAAAAGCTGAACAGTAACCAGGATTACTTATTTTGGTAGAAGTAATGTTATTTACTTTGGCTGAAGAAAGCTGAAGATTCTTGTCTTGAATATAAGAACACTTTTTTGACAATAAGTGAAAAGCTAAGCTTTGTCCTTGGGTCAGCGTTGGTCCTGACATGTAGTAATGCTGTCTCTTTAGGACAGCTTTTGAAATTGTGTAGGTTTGCATGTGCCTTATGCTGATAATAGCTATTCTTTCATTAGAGCCTTCTATTTCTGAAACATTTTTGGGTAACTAATGAATTGCAGTTTTCTGCAATTAGGTGTGTGAAAGATAGTCATTGCAGCTTTGAGGGTATGTTTAGAATAAGTTTAGACCCTGGTGTATTGCTGCTCTTGCTTTGGTGTCCATTTTTATCATTGCATATAATCTTCCTGGTTTGAACTAATTCTTAGTTCACTACTAAAGCACTTCCTGTCCCCCCAGATTGAGGGACTGTGTTATTTTCTGATACAGAAGAGTATGTGTGAGATACAGTCAGGTAAAAGTGCATAAAAAGATTTCTGTCCCTTTTCTTATGAAGTCAAAGTTAATCTTTGGGCGCCTCTCTGGCTGGACTGTAGAAAAAATATTTTTTTTTTGTCAGCAATTCATTGAGAATTTGCAGCTGTACTTCAGTTCTCACTGAAGTACATACCACTAGGATTGCTTAAACGAATTTACATACCCGCGGTATTTGCAACAGAGCCAGTACTCTGTTGTAAAGATTTGGGTACCTTGCGCCACAGCTAACAAAGTGCACAGCAACCATTTTTAAGCGGCTGTTACAGAATTACATGGCTGAGCCGAAATGCAAACTGTTCTTCTTCCAGAAGGTTATGCTCACTGCTGGACTCATGAATAACTAAAATTAACATGTTCTTACTTCTAATGTTAAAAATATTGCTTAATTCCTGCCTACCTTCTTGTCTCTCAGCTGGAGTATCTGGTTTCGTATTACACCAAATAAAAAGTGAATGCCACGTGTGTTTATTCCTCTTGGCTGGGCTTTCTTGCTGTCAAATGCTGCTTTTAGGTGTTGAAAATCTTTCTTGGAATAACCAGGCAAGTTTTGGTTATAGGCAAAACTTTTATTCGTTATTTTATTCCCTTTTCTTTTATTGTGCGCTGAAATTTATGACTTAATGTTCCTCTAAGTTAGTATCCAATGAATTCCACAAATAAACACTTACGATGCTCAAGTTATTTTTGTAGTTTCTGCCATGAACCATTAGGACAGAGAGAGGACATCCAGGACAAATATTTGGATTTAAGGCCATTGGCTGAACTGTAGTATCTCCCATGGGGTCCTCACTACTCCATTCAGCTAGCACATGTTGGGTTTTCTACTCTTCACCTATTGCAGGAGGGCAAGCACATCTTTAAAATCTTTTCTTGGTGAATTGGCAATTCCTCCTCTGTTCGTGATCCCACATTCATGTTTAGAGTCCAGTTTTCTGTCTCCAAGCTAGAAAAGTCCTTAGGGAAAGTTCAAGACAAACCTCTTTCCAAGTGTGATGCCTTTGGCTTCTCCCTCCAATCTCACAGCAGTTCTGGAGGGAGATTTTGTCAGAGGAAATCTGAAATAATTCTGAGCAGTTCCTCAGAGCTGCTTTTTCAGAAGCAGCTGTTGTTAGCAGACCTTTTGCAGTTCCTCTTCTGTCTGCCATAAACCCCTCTCCCAGTTAAAGAGAGCGGAGGAAGCGTCTTTAAAGGCAGGACATAGCTTTCTGGAATTTTCCTGTCACATTTGCCTACTTCTCAAATCACAAGACGTTTGGTAGAAGACAAGGATCTCCTCCTATTGGGGAAGAAGGAACGTCTGAAGTGTTGGCTCTGCTTCCTAAGAGGGGTGGGTTATGGGAGATAAGGCCTCAGTTTAGTGACTTCTGAATCTAGTCAGTGATGGAAAGGCAAGCCATCCACTTTCTAAGCAGTTTTTGAAACAGAGAGCTGTTTTTCAGATCAGCATAGTGAGATTTTGAGACCTTAAGCACTGATGCATTTTTAAAACGTGTTTGTAGATTGACAGCGTAACAAAAATTGCCTCAGAACTTGGAAGAAAGGGAGGTAACAGTGCTGTGATGCACACTTAAGTGTGTCTTCATGAGTGATACGCTTTTTACTAAGTATTTTCCGTGGCATGCTATGAGCTAAGAAATAGTTAATAAATTTAGGAAGCAAGTCAGTTCTATAAGGAATGCCCTGGTAAAATTTTGTATTCAGTCCTTGTATGATCATACCTGTTAATCCAGACCAGATGGTCCGAAGGTTCATTTCATTAAGCTTGTGGTTACTTGTAAGCATCAGAAATGCTTCTATCTCTGAAATCTGTGAAGTTGCAGAATGTAATTCACACATTTAATAAATATTCTCTTGATTTAAGAACTCCTCCTCTTTCTCTTTTAGAAGCTTGATCCTCTAAACAGCTCCAAGATTTTTTTAATGTTCCTACCTTTGCCATTTTTAATACTAGATGCTGAGTGGCATTTTAAAATAGTATTAATTAACATATATTAGACATTGTATTTTTAAACTGCCTCTAAACTTCTAGTCAACACAGCTCCTGGACTTGTGTCAGGCTAGCAGTCCTGTAATCTTGAATACTAGGAGCTCTTCTGAGGCTGCTGCTGCTGGTCTAACTCCCAAGAGCAATGATCTGAGGAGGCAGATTGTGTATCTCCAACTGAGGTTCTTCAAAACATTGCCTGACTGGCTGTATACCCCTTCGTTTTATAGCTTTTGGCTAAAATCTTAGAGCAAGAAGAAACTGGAAGTTTTCAGGGCTGAAAGCCGTTGAAAGTTACCTGTCTTGTCCTGAATGTTTGGATCTGTAGTTGGGCTTGCGAAGAGTGCCCAGAGCTTGCTGCTCTCAGAAGGTTTCAAGGAGTGTGATGTTACAGAATATACTTCAAAGTGTATATCTTTGCAAAGACACTGGCTCTGCAAAAACAAGTTAGTTTCCTTTCCTTGATTTGATTTATGGCATACACTAATTAAATGATCCTATCTCCTTGATGGTTCTTTGCTGTGCAGTTGTCTTCTAGAAAATGTGTTGTTCTTTGCAACACGCAGCTACTATCTAGGCTATTAGCTTAAGAATCAATACCCTCTAACTTTGAAAAACTTCTGTGCTGCTACAGCCTGGTGCGTGAGTGACCGTTCTGTCCTATCTGTAGTCCTGACACCTTGTCCTTTATTGTAGGTTTCCCCCTTTCAGAGGTTGGTTATTAGCTGTTGCTTCCAGTTTGCTCTGCTCATGATCACAGCTGTGGGATTAGCATTCCCTCTAAAATACTTCCCTGCACATGGAAAGTTTTTAAACCTCTCAACTTCAGTTCTGTTGCTTCCACCCTCTTGTGATCTTTTTTTCCTTTTAGTGTTATTTAGTTCCTTTCTGTCTGTTCCCTAGCAGCAGAAGATGTGTCTCTCAAACTGTCATCAGTCTTTCTACATTATGCATCTTCTGGTTCCACTTCTTCCACCCAGTGTTCATCTTCTGTTTCTGCTCAAAGGAATGAGCATGGTTTTCAAGCCCTTGTGAGACAATTTATTTTCTGTGTGTCTTCCGTCTTTCCAATATACCTCTGTAATGGTATGCCGATTTAATTCTTCTGAAGTGTTGACATACTAAGTTGAACATATCTTAAACATGTAAGCAAATGTAAGCTTACTCCGTAAGCTAATTCTCTTTTTCCAGTGCTGCTTGCTTTCAGCGGCTGCTGCCTATGACAGGATGCTATCGGGGAATTGGACATATCCTTCCTTTAGGAAACAAGGCTGGAATACACTGTTCAGTAACTAAAATGTATTTTCTACTCACTCTATTTCTGTGTGATTACTACCAAGGTCTGAAGAGTCCTCTGTAACAAACTCCCTTGCAGTTCCAAATGAAGAAGAAAGCACAAGTAGTATCCCTTGTCATTTGTGCAGTATTCCGAAGGCTTGCCCAGCACTGCCTTCCCCCCTCCCCCCCCCCCCCCCCCACCCCTCTTCTTTTCCTTCTCTACT
>NW_010972909.1:1116465-1186740 GCF_000737465.1 Haliaeetus leucocephalus
CCCCGCCCCCCGCCCCCCCCCCCCCCCCGGTAAAAGTTTTTTTTCTTAAAACATGCAGGGAGCGATGCCTTAGGCTCTGGAAAATTGTGGAGCCTTTAAAAAGTCATTCCTGTGTGTTTCCCCACACATCCACATTCACTCCCTTTTGGGTTTGTATTAATCAACAGCAGAAAAGCGTGTCACACAGTTCAGAAGCTACTGTATTTAGACAAGAAACCAGCACAGAATGCCACATGAGATCTATTTTAGAATATTGAACCTGCAAACATATGTGTTTTGTAAAACAATTAGGAAAAAGTAGTACAAAATTACATTATAATTTATCCTAACCGAGACCAATGTGTGTTCTAAAACCTGTTTATTTTAGAAATACTTTGGTGGTTCCATTAAAGATGGGAGTATAGCTTGTGTCATCAGTTTTTCCAAGTGGGTGCATGGGGCAGTGTAGCTACTATGGAAAGAAAAAACAGGTTGTATTTTTGATTCCTGAAGAGCAAGGAACAAAAATCTTCCATTTTAAAATAAGAGGCGTAATACGCATTTTGGCTTCCAGAAAAACGATATTAAAAGTGTGGTCAGCTGTTTGGCATTGGAAGTAAGATTTTCTGAACATCAACTTTCTCTTTTTGAAACCACAGCTCAATGATGACTGTAAAGATTAGGATGTGGGGCTCCCCCTCCCCATTTTTTGCCTTTGGTTATTTTGTCCTGGCTTATGGAAAGAAGTGTGGACAGAAACTAGTGCTCCTGTGGCAAGGAGTCTCGCCCATGGGCACAGATTTAAAGGCAAAGATGGAACTCCTCAGTAGAGTGCTTGTTGCTTAGTTGGTATGCATGTGGTGGAGAAACCAGAAAATGTTACCTTTTTTGTTTTCTTTTTTTTTTTTTTTTTCATTTTGGGCTGGCAACTCGTATCTCTTCTCTCTGACAGTTTAGGGTTCCCCCTGCCCCCTTCTTCTACTCTCCAGAAAGTAATTCTTATTTTTAATTCCAGGAAAGTTGGAGTTATGTTGCAGGTTCCAAGTTCAACTGTGGTTTTAAATAGTACTGACAATTGGAAAAGTTTCCTTAACTGTAGAGATCTGAGTAGCTTCTACTTTCTATTTGCAGTAGCAGTGTATTGGCATAGATTTCTTCAATCTTTCAAAGCCCAGCCTCACACATTTATTTACCTTGTCACCTCTTTCTTCTTGTATATTTTGTGGAGCAAGGGGGAGCAGGAAGTGATTGTAATGCTAATCGTCTTCCAGTTTTTTCTTGGTATCTCTTCAGAAAAAAATGATTCCAACTTTGCACATAAGTAAATCTCTTTTTAGTGCCTTTCAGATGTAGCTATCAAATTGAATGGGCGTGTCTACTGAATCAGAGAAATAATACAGAAACCTAAACTCAGTTTTCTAGACCTGAGTTGACTTGGTGGACAGTGTCGTGGCCTGTAAGGAGGATGCATTCGTTATGGGTAATGCCTTTTGAAGATGGAAGGATGTTCACTGTTGTGCTTGATTCAGCTCGGGAGAGGAGTATTGTGGTGCTTGATGCTTGGGGTTGAGCCTTAAATATGGAAATGTGTTTCCTTATTCTTCTTTGGAGGGAGAAGTGCTGGTGTTTGAGTGGCATGAATTATCTAGTTTCTGGTGGTCTTTGTGACAGCACATCTGTTCCATTTGTTATTAAATAGCTCTATACTTGTAATTGTTTTTTAAATAGTTTTGATAGGGTGCTTATATTCTTGTGAAAGGACAAAAAAATACTTCTGCTCCTAAAATATGTTCTGGTCCCAAACAATTCCTCATAAGGCATATTGCTTTTTTAGCATCTAAAAAGGCTGGTGATACGGCTTTGAAAGATTAGCTGTCTAAATTTTCTTTTTTTCCTTCAAAATTCAGATGATTTGTTACATTTGTTTGTTAAACTATAGTAAAATTAGCTATTTTGTTCTTACTAAATATTTTAAATAGAGTGGCATTATTGTAGGATGATGAAAAATGCTTTTGGTTTCGAGATAGGAAGAGAGGTTTGCTGATCAAATAGAGAATTGCTGTGTCGTTTTTCTTCTTTCTTCTAAAACATTTGGGGGGGGTTCCTCATTTTCTGCGACTGAGGACACTGTTCTCTAAAGTTGCTAATGGGATCAAATCAACTTAATATGGAGCATGACATTTGATGATAAAGTTGATTGCTTACACCCGGCTTTGGAGCAAGCTTAGTGGTCATTTGGAATATACTGAGCGCAAATGTAGCTTATACCATTTCATCTTGGCTGCTTCTCAAGTTCAATTTGGTACAATGAAGCCCTTGTGCTATTGTAAAGTCTTTGAACTGAACATCTCCTCCTGTATTTATCTACTATGTAAGCACTTGATTTTTTTTTAGGATTTTAGCCAAACAATTTTTAAAAGTCAGGAAAATTGGCATATTTAACACTGTTCATTTGTTACTGTGTTACGCTTGCATAACAACTTTAATTTTCACCATTTCCTTCACTAAATTACAGTGGTCCTCAGTTTATCCCAGTGGTTCTGCTGTTGGCCCCCAAAGAGAGTTTAAATCTACCAAAGCCTTTTGTGTGCATCTGAAATGCCATATTCAGTCAGTAACCCAAAACTGAATGTCTTTTTTTTTATTTCAGAGTTGTGGATGGTCTTACTTTCCTCTTCTCCCCTGCCCCAAATGAAAAACAGGAGAGCTGAGGACTAAAGATACTAGATTTAATTTGCTGAGTCCTTGCTTAACTACCACCAACATTTCTGGGCATGGTAGCAAGAGTTGAAAGTGCTTTACTCCACTACTAATTCTTCTGTTACCTTTTGGTGGTGCTCTTGTAAAATATGCTAGGGCTCTATTTATCCTCAGGAAGCGGATAAGGTAAAACAGAAACTTTGATACAAAAGCAGAAATTTCTGAGGTGTTACATCATGTCATGAAATTAAAAGGGTAAGAAGCACATACAGAAGTCTATGCTTCTTTGTAAGCAGAAAGTTTATTCAGAAATACTGCAAGCTCCTCAAGCAGTAGAGGTCTAGTCCACAGAACGTGGAAGATATGTGTGAATAAATACAAGAGTGTAGACCCAAGTAATGACTAAAATGCAGGTCTTCCACTTTGCAATAGTCATCAGTAATGTGCACCTAGTAGCATTAGATCTTTTTGTGATAATTATTAATTGGTTTTTAACTACAAGGCAAATAGTCAAGAAGATTTCCTCAAAGTAATTAGTCATGAAAATTAAGATTTAAATTCATAGTCCCAACTGCAAAATTGAAAAATCAGGCTTCAGTTTGTCAACTTAAATGCACTTTTACCATACTTTAGTTGTCAGCTGAAATTTGTACATTATGAGGCTAAGTATTATGTTCTGTACAACTCTGATTATTATGCTTTTTTCTTTTGCAGCCCCAGATAAAAAGCCTTCGCTTCTACTCAAATCCTTGAAAAATAAAGTCAGTTGTTACCATTCTGAAGGCTTAACTGTGGATGGCTTGTATGCCATGAATTGTTGGTTCAGGAACTGTAGAAGTGTTCCCCTTGACTGCCCTGCTGATGGCTTGATTCAGTTGTTATGGCTGAGTCTGCACTGCTCAGTTGGAATACATTTGTGCTGTTGACTTTGGGGAAGCCTGTAGGTTCAAATTTGTGTTGAGAAACTCTTGAATCAATGCTACACTGCTCAGAATGCCAATTTTAAGTTGATGATTTCCTATGCCTGTACTTTTTTTTTTTGCTTGAATGTGTGTACAAATATCAGTAAAAAAAAAAGCACAAAATAGCTTTTCGTGTTCCTCCCCCTCTTAAAATTGTCTAGTTTACAGTAACTGAACCAGATGTTGGCAAAGTCCACAGTTATCATTAGAAACATTAGAGCTATTAATCTTTTGGACCTCTTGTTCTCCTGTTTCCCCAGTTGTCATGGAGCATATGTCCCAAAAATACTTCGTTGCAACTGGAAGGCTTCTATGTGATCTTCCTGTTAGCTGTGTGGTGGATTATGGATACACAAAATAAAAGGCTGTCAGCAAAGTGAAAAGTAGGGCGGAGGTGGAGGGAATATTGAAATTGCTTGGCTTTCATAATATTTTAGCTATTCGTTCTCAGTAGCTTCATCAGCTCAGAGGAGATACTCTGAGATTTGACTTAGAATTATTTTATATTTAATAGGTAGACATGCCGCTTTAAAAATGCGTAGCTTAGTATGCATATATCTTTGCAGCATATATAACACTGTCAGTACTCCTAGGAATGTAATTTGAGGAGAAAAATATTTTTACATACTTTGTTTTTTCCCCATAATGCTGAGAGTACATGTCTGGGTTGAAATTAAACGACTAGCATCTGCTATTGACTGCTGTGAATGGTGCTTGGGAAAGTGATCAGTGTCAATAACGGCATTAGCACAAGGGTAGACTGACCATACCTACCTGCCGCGTAGAGCAAGGATTTAAATTTGGTTATCAGCTTAGATTCCTGTTAATGAGGATATTTTTTGTAAGCTGAGAACAGTATTTTGCTGCCTTGCATCTGACAAAGAAGTTTCCATTTGCTTTGATGCTTTGTTAGAAATTTTTTAAAAGATAAATTATTTGGGCACTTTTTTGTCTGCTTGGTGGGCTTAAAAACAGTGTCATGATGAGTAGCATAATAGTTTTTGAGCTTGAACTTTGGCCTTTTGCTGAGATGCATGAACAATTCAGTGAGTGTTTTATTATTTGAATTGTGGTGTGCCTTTTGTATAACTGGCAAAAGACTCTAACCAACTTCAAGCATTTGAGTAAAAGTGTGCTGAATTGATGGGAAATGGCCATTGCTGTGTTCGGAGAAGTACTGCAGAACAATGCGCAATTATTTTGTGACAATTTGTATTTATTAGCAAATAGGGCCAGAAGCATGTCACACAGTCATCTACAAGTAAAAATCTGTACAAAACCAGCACCACTTGGAGTAAATGTAGATGTTGTTTTTGTAGCACCAGTAACACTTTTTTTTTTCTTTAGGTTCTTGATTGTTACAGACCATTTGCTGAAATGTCCAGAGTTGGTAAAAGCCCTCTATGCCAAACTGAGCAATCAAGAAAGGTAACCCCAAAACCCAATGTGGCTTTTAGTATTTAGCATTCCATATAGAGTATCCTGTTCACATGATTGAAAAACTGTGTGGTTTCATAGTTGGCACAAAATCTCTAAATACATGTTTCTATGTCAGTAATGGTTTTAAATTGGTTGGTTAACATTACAGCTTAGCCACAACTGGCAGTGATTTATGTAGGGTTGCAGAATCCAGGTTGGCGCCATTACTTGGTAAAGAAATACTTAAAAAAAAAAAAAAAAAAAGGACAAGACTTCATGCCTCTGCCTTTGTGTCTTGATTTCATAAGAGCACCACACCCTGCAGTGTTTTACAGCTGTATTTGAAATGTCCTCAACTGTTCATACTCCTGTTGTAATTACAAGAAATTAAAAGGAAACCTTTATTGAAGTTGGAAGTGTGTCTAATACTGGTTAGCAGAACCTAAAAAATGTAGATGTGCAGATGCCCATGATTACTTAATCTTTTAGTATTTCCACTACTGTAAATATAAAATACTTCAACAAACCTTCACCTTGAAAGAAACTAGCTAGTTTTCTTACAAGTGTTCGCGTAAATGTATGCTGAATTGATGGGAAACGGCCATTGCTAGAATTGGGAAAATGCTCATTTACAATTGCTTTAATACAGAATTGGGGAAGATAAAAAATTATTTTGTTAGAATCATCAACTCTAGGAGATCCTGTACTATAATTCTAAAGGTCCTCCAACTGTTTGAAGATCTTGTGATCTTGTTTATGTATTCAACATACACATGTTCCCCATTTGCCCAGGGAAACTGCAAGTTCCTCCTACAGTTTTTGCAGGTAAGAGATGAAGCAGGAAACAAAGCAGTCCCTTAATGTTTTTTTTCCTGTGTTTTTTGCTGTGACTAAAGCCAGTGTTATTACCAATGGGGGTACAGATGCTGATCAGAGATTATAAAGAAGCAAAAGGGATGGCAGGCAAAGAAAGAGTATATGATAGGTTGAGAACCATACACAAAATATCATTAATGTATAGGTATGATATGGAAAACAAGGGATGGGAATGATAAGGAGGGAAATACTGTCGTCTTCCTTTATTCAGGTTGACCAAATGGGAACGAATATGAGCTGTGTGCATACCTGGAGGTAGGGGCTCCGTAACCAGTTAGCGGGAAAGACTGTTCTGAGCGAGCGAGCTAGATTTAATTCTTTTGGGGGATGTCATGAATGGCAATTTGTCTGTATGTTTTCGTAATCCCCTTGAGGACAGTCAGGACTAGGTTAGGGTGTTCAGTTGTACTTACAGCAATAGATGTAATCTGTTTCTAGAAAGGTCTCAGCTGGATTTGTTGTACACACTATGCTACAGATGGTGATGGGCTACCTTGACTGAAAGGCTTTTGGTATAGGCATCATATGGATGATCATATGCAGGATGGCTAGTCACGGCATATTCACTGAATTTATTATCAGTCCCAAGAGTTCTGCAAATCAAGTAAACTCAATTAAGTTTTTTAAAAACATAATCACAGTACAGTTTATTATGAATTTGATACTGCTTAATTTACATCAAACATGGAAGTGAGTGGTGTAGAAATAGTCCTTTTGCATCTGAGCCTGCCGTGGCATCTTCCTCTCTAACGTTAGCATATTTAAGAATGCATTCTTTTGAGATATATGAGGAGACAAATCCAATTCAGATAAAAACATTTTGACTGTCATTAACTGGAGAAAAAAGTAACCGTATAAACCAAAGCATAGGGAATTCATTGTTTCAAAACGAGACAAGGAGCCTTCACCGCAAGAGTTGCCGCATTGGGTGTCCAATAAGGCTGACTAAGTCATATAAATGAAGAAAGGACAGATGTGGTATTGAGGTGTCTGGGGAAAGCAGCTTGAGCTCATGAATATATGGTAACTCTCAGTTACAGTATTCTCTATCATGCACATTAAATACGCTTACTTTAAATGTATTTACTGAAACGAAATTAACTATGCTGAGAAAGTTTGTGAATACATACGTTAGTGGTGACTCTTAAAGTTGGCAGTTGCCTTAGATAACCAAAGTATATGCAGTTGCATAACCGCAGTTATTTGCACTATTCACAGTATTCGCAGTATTCAAACTATTTCCTGTAATTGAAATCTAGTGCATTTGTGAAACAGTGGCCATGGTGCGTGCCATGAAGTAGTTCTTGTAGAAGTGGATCTGGAATCTGAATTTTGAATTAAAATAAAATTCCTGACTTCTGGATAACTTTCATTTCGAAGCAAATTGAAGCACTTTGGTTGGTGTTGCATGTCTGAGTTTGCAAATGGCCTGAAATAAATACTGTGATAATATGATCAGCTTTTTTAATGGTATTCTGGCTTTGAAAAGTATATGATGATGTGACAATGCCTGCTGTCTCTCTGCAAGTGATTATTGCAGAAACATATGGCTACAGCATTGAGCCAAAAGATTGTAGATTTTTGAATTCTTTGCCAGATTTGAAATTTCCCTGTACATGTGTGCAAGTATTTGGCAGAAGTATTTAGAAAAAGCCTGCATTGCTTTAATCCAAGTTAGCCTTGAGCATGGACAATGTAAGTTAATGCCATGATAGTCTTAATTACATTGTAAAATCTTCAAATGAGTACATCTGTGTTGTCCCTTTTAAGAAGGGGTCTTGCTTTAATTAACAGCAACAAAAGTGCAACTGAATAGCTTCAGGTGTTTGTAAGATGCTCAACTACTTCCATCTTTAGTTTTGATTTTTGTGTTATTTTATGTGAAGTGTTCTCAGTGAATGATGTAGCCTTTGATTGAATTACCAGCCGGGAATTGGGCACTCAAGTTGTGTAAGTGGCACCACTTCTTGCTTATGTTCAGCTACAGGGCTGCTAATGTCAATGTTGTGATGGGTTTTCGTTCTTGGTAATGCTCACAGATACAGAATAGCTGAAGGTAGCGTTGGATTATAGTCCTTCATGATTTTATGAATTTTCATTCAATCGGATGTTTGCACATGTTGTTCAAAGATGAAAGAATTGAAAGTTTCAAGGAAGGACCTAACTTGTCTCATAGAACCATTGCTGTCAGTGAAGTATTTCAGGAGAGAGAAGTCCTAGTTGCAGAGAAAGAGCGTCCCAAGTGTCTGGCACTTGCTAAGAGGTTATAAACCAAGCACACTTGATACAAAAATTGTTTGGCAATAACAAAATTGATAGAATTATACAATACTATTTTTAGACAGGCTTAGCAAGACTTCACTTTGTTTTGTAATAATGAGCTTCCAGATTTAAATTGCACTTTAATGCTGTGGTTTATTTGCAGAATATGGGAGACAGCAAAGGGTTTTACTGATGATTGCATATACTTTATAGTAGTTGTTCCAAGTTCATGCCAATTTGGTCAACTTCAGGAAGAACTGGTTTAAATTTGGCTAGGGGAAAAAAACCCAAGAGACTGACAAAAAGTCTTCTTAAGTGGTGCCTAAAGAAAAGGAAGATGACACTGATGGCATGATCATTTCCAAATAGAAGTATAATAATAAATACAATATACAAAATTATATTTTAGATATTGAACAGTGTTACAAAAATTCATGATGAGGCATGCTAAAACTGGTACTAACAGTTGTCATATCTGTTGTATTTAGCTATAGGCAAACAAGTAGGAACAAACTCTGTCATCTGAATGGCTAAACAGTTGTGAGATCATTTAAAAGAAATGAGCAAATTGCATTGTGTGGGAGAACTAACTTGGAAAATTTCGGGTGAGTCTTAGAAGAAAACTGGGAGAAACAATAGAAGAAAGGAATGTAAGGGAACTTGCACCAGAACAAAAAGTGTTGCTCTCAGGAAGTTGTTGGCTGAATGGCAAGACTTGCTTGAAATTCAGGGGAAAGATGGGCATGTCCTGAATGACTGTGCCTGGAAGAAAACTCAGGAAAACAGTTTTGACACGAATGCCTAAAGAGAACAGAAAACTTTAAAAGAATTTATATACAGGTGGAGTTTTAATGTCACTCCTATTTCTCTGGAAGGATTGTGGCTGTCTAAAAGGGCACATGATCATATTGCAAGAAGAAGAGTAATGCAAAAAATTTCCCTATTGGGAACAATTTCATCTCACTAATTCAGTTTGTGGAAGTATGTGGTGACCCTCCAACTTCTTTACAGAAGGATTGCTTGCCATTTTTAAATGGGTATTACTTGGATTATTGGTGCAACAATAGCTGACTAGAATTCTGTTACGCAGGAGATAATATTTTACTGGAATAATTCCTGTAATCATAAAATCTCTGAGCAGCCTGTTTTCTTAGCTGAGCATATGCTTGAAAGGCTCTAAACTTGGTAAAAACTGGCACATAAAATCTAGCCCTGTCTTGGGGATGAATGACATGTCTGTGCACTTAACTTGATTTTTGTATAGTATGCCAAATCTGAAAGCCTTCGTTAGTTAGGGATGTTGGGTAACTGGACTCTGGTAGTTTGTAGATGGGCAAGCGTGTGGTAGCCAGTTGTAACCTGCAGGAAAACAGAACGACTGTTCTGTGTTGGTGCTGCGTCACATGCGTAAGCAAAGCCTGTGAGAGAGGTTACCAGTGTTTGACAGCCTTCTGTCTGGAGTCCACCCTTTCCCAAATGTGTTGAGCGCATTTCTGTGCTACCGTGTTGAAAAAGCTTTTTGTCCTCATTCAGATAATTGTTTAATGCAGTTGTATTAATGACATTGAGGCTTGAGTTTAGCAAGAACTGAGTAGCTGTTACATGATTAATAGGGGTGGGTTCTTGGAGGTTAATAAAGCAGTGACCGTGCTTTTTCCACAGAAAAAGACATTTCTCTTCCCCTTGTGACAACCTGCTTGGTAAATTTAAAAAAAAGAAAAAGCATTTGAACTATTCCACATGTTTAAATCTCAGTCCTTCCATCTGAATTGCAAATATTTTAGTGAAAGAAAACCCTGAGCCTGCTCTTGAATTCATTCAATAAATAGTGCTCTTTCAGGTTGAGAGAATTACAGTGGGACTTCACTAACCCATGTGCTCCTCTGCGCTGGAGTTGAACAGGGAGGCTGTAGGAGGGACTCTGCCCTGGTAAAGTCCTGCTTCCACAAAATGCTCCCAGATTGCCCTAACAACATGAAGGGATATCGGAAATAAAACAACATTAAAGCTGTTAAAATAAATGACCCAAGTACATTTTATAGAGCAGCTTCGTTATGTGTCCACTTACTTGCTGGTTTAATGCACTGAATAACTCTTACTGGGTGTATGAGTAATTAACTTGGATTTACGGTAGTCCATCTAGTGGCAATTATAAAACAGCTGTAAAGAACCTAGCGTACATACCAATTTTTATTTCTTCTGTTTCTGAATTGGTTTGGGGTTGGGGAGAAGAGTTAGTGAAGGACTGCGTGCAAGGCAAGGGCTGTGAAAAGCTGATCTTTTCAAATGGAAGCTGTCAAATAGTCTGGGTTTATTTTGCTGAAATTAACAACAGCTTTTAAGAGCTGTTTTGGTGGAAATTTTAGACATATGGAATATGCACTTACAGTAATGTTATGTTAGGACATAAGAAATTAGAAATTGAAATAGACTTGAGAAAAATATTGACTTGTCTGTCTGGCCAGATTGTATTAATTGAATGATGAATTAAATTAATGGTGTGCAGAAAAATACAGCAAACAGGAACTGATTGCCACTGTTCATAAGACTTTTTAATTTTTACAAATCAGCTCTGTTACTAGCGTGCTAATAGTTTGTATCGTTTTTAACAACTGTATCTGCTTATTCTATTGATAACTCTATATGGCTTAGTGAATTTGATTAACAAGTTGTTTTCTGATTCTAGAGTTACTTTGTTAGAGCTGATAATGGAGAAAGTAAGTGAGAAGAACCCAGTTACCGGTGAAGAAATGAATTTGTTCATGAGACATGCTGACTTCCTTGCAGGCTGTTTCAAAGAGAAATGTGAAGCTGTGCTCAAGTTAACTTCTGCGGCAGATGCAGAAGATGAGGTATGACGGATAAAAAGCATTACAGTACAGAATCCCAAGTGCCACTTGTGTACATTCCCAGTTTACTTTGTATTGGGAAAGCAATGACGGAATTCACAGGAGAATCTATAAGACAACAGCCCAATTTTGCTTTTAATTTGAGGATGACAAAGAATACGGTACTTTGAGATAGAAATAAATCTACCACAATTTTAAAATTTTTAGATCTTTAACAATGTTGAAGTTTTCATGTGTTTGGATGTTTTATTATGTTCTTACTAAGGATCACGTCTATTAATTTATTTGGGTTGTGCATTATATTTTATTCAAATAGGAATCAAAATTTAAATATTTATTTTATTTCTAAGTGGGAAGCAGCATCTTCCCCTCCCCCCCCCTTAAAATTGGTGTAAAAATGGAGTAAATGTTTGTTTTTTTTTTTTCCTAGCAGTACTAAAGTAAGTAAATCTTGGGTTTGGTTTTTTTTTTAAACTTAAATAACTGATGACAACTTGATAGTTAATACATTATTAAGGTCCCACATACTAGTTCTTTGAAGATGCATTTGGCTACTTGTAAGGCAGGTGTTCCTGATCTGTTTAGGACCTGGAACAGCAAGTTCTGATCGTGGGGAGCTGTGGTGTGTGTGTGATCGGCTCAGTGCAGAGTTGCTGTCTGAAATGTATAGTGGTCCTCCCTGTAAGCAAGGGCTTTCGTTACTGACTCTTCCCCTTTTTCCAATGATTTGGGGCTCTCTGGTGGACCTTGCGTGGCTCTGACAAGGCGTCAGTCCTGGTGCCAGCTAGCATCCACAGCATCGAGTTGCAGAGCTTGCTGGGCACTTAATGGCAGACGGCTCCTGTCTCCTGAGCACCCAGACACTTGCCCCAACTCCACTCCACTTGGAAGAAATCTGTTATTGCTTCAGACTTAATGAACTGGTTCTGTTGAGGATGGCCACAATGAAGTCCCTTTGCAAGCTAAATAGGAAGGCTTTTATGGGTCACAGATGGTTTGTGGGTTGCACTTTGGGAACCTCTGATGCAGAGCTGAGTCCTGGATGGCCTTATTTTATTTCCTCCTTATGAAGTATCCAAGAGTTGCTGGCTACTTGCCACACCATATAGTGCAGTAAGGAGGTTTAGGCCATCTAAGGGTAGAGGTCTTTTAAAATAATCTGGTGTTCTATTTTTCCTCTTACTTTCCACAAGCTGCTTGACGATCTACCACCACCTTTGGGAATACAGGAAGCAACTTGCACTGTCACTTGAAGTGAGATTATTTGTGCTGGGTTAGGTCATCCTATTGTGAGCGGGCAGTGCCAGGTCATATTGGTCTCAGTTCTCGATCCCTCTCGTATAAAGTTTTAATGTTTTCAGCTGATTTAGGGGTGAGGTTTTTGTTTTTAAAGACAAGTAGCCAGAAAAGTAAAAGCCTGAGAAATCTAATATGTTTTAGTCAAACACAGAATTAGTTAATCACTGATTCTCACTGATTAATCATGCTTAGTTTCAGAAGTGTAATTAACATATTTTCTTAATAAGATGTTTTAAAAGATATTTAAAAAGAGTCACATCTAGCTTCTACCTTGCCAAGTGACCACAGTGGCATGTTGAAATTGTGTTACCCAGTATATGTGTAGTCGGAAGCATTTTATTGTTAAAACAAAATTAACCTGTAAGTTTCATTTGTAGAAACTCTTGAGAATGGCTGTCATAACTAATTTACTATCAAAGTGAAAAAATATTGATCTTTAAATGCTTTTATATGATAATGTTACACAGTGTTTTACTTGCTGGGTTTTTTTGTTTGTTTAAATAGACACAAGAATTTTAAATGTATGTTGAGAGGTATTATGAAAAGATATAAAAAAATCACTTTATGAGGAGATGATAGTTGGATGCATAAAAACAACCACACAGCCATCTCTTCTTATCTGTCCAAGAAGCACAGCTTCCCCCCACCCCAGCTGCTTAGTCTAAGTTATGTTAGAAAACGTAATTGACTACTTCTGGAAAAGGTTTCAGCTTGGCAGTAAGAGGACATATACTGAGACAATTCCTTCTATCCCCCTGCCCTGCTTCTCTCTCTGTTGCTTTCTTTTCCTTCGCCCGCCCCCCCCCCTTTTTTTTTAATTCTTTATCCTATGTGGTTACTTTCCAAGTATTCTGTGGTTTCAGTTCTTGGAAAAAAACATTTGTTTGCGCCTAGCAGGAGGAGGTCTCTGTCCAGCTTGAAGGTGCTGGGACAGCAGTATTGAGAATATTACTGTATAACTTGCTCTGTTTGACACTGACTTTTTATCCTTCTCTCACATAAACATGATGTATGATAAGTTGAGTATCACTATTTGGTGGGAAGTGTGGATCATTTAATGAGCACAAAATATAATAGCTTAATAATTGGAAAGCAATGACAAAAAAAGTGTGTATATGCATATTGTGTGTATACTTTTATTCATAACATACGCTTGCCATGGGAAAAGAGAAATTCCAGCTTAAATTCATAAAACTGTTTCTTTTCTTACTAGAAATGATCAAAAATTGCACCAATTTCTCCTGAATTATAAAAATATTTTAGTTTTTGCATAACTGAAAAAAATGCAATTATGCATGTAGAGTCTGTCATTAAAAATACTTTAGGCAACATCTGTGATATTAAACTAAACTCTGCCTGGACTTTTCTGTGGCCTTGAAGCCAAGTGCCTTGGTCAGGCTATGTCTGTACTAGTAAGCTCTCAGCCTCCAAAACTGTGAGGCCACATTTGAAAACTGCCTTTTGGGAACAGTCCTTGAACTGGCCTGACTCCCAAAGTGTTGTCTGGGTGTCCCATCCACTATTTAATTTTTTATATGTACACACTGCCTTTTTTCCCTAAGGAACCTCAGGTCTTGTAGCTTCCATCTCAAACCAATGAAAAGCTAATCATATGCTTCTGCAGTGCTTAAACCAATGTTTAAAATAGCTTTTCCATTATAAGCCTGACTTCAGCATCAGTTTGCTTTCACTAACTTTCAACCATACTTGCAAATAAAACCATTCCCTGGATTTTAAGTTCTTATTTAATCTTTTTATAAGGAACATCTTTTCTGAGTCTCTCTCAAAATATGTTTATTTAAAAACTCTTCAATTATTTCATTATTTACTTTTCAGATTATATCCATATCAAGATGGCTGTCAGATTTAAGAATATTTTGGGGTTTGAACAGCATCTTGTTGCTGAACTGAAAAAGAAAGTATTCTGCTGTATTGCCTTTCTTTTGTACAGGTGGAGGGTGGAAAAAAAAAAATTGGACAGTTGGGGAGGGGGGAACCCAGCCAGAGATGTTTAAACATCCTTTTTTGAAAGGATCAAATTTCAAATGTAGCTAAGAATTTGGGGGTTCTTTTGTGCTTTTTAAATAATCTTTTCCTCTTCTCAAATCTAGATGGAACAGTTGCTGAACTGGGCCAGATGGTGGGATAAGAGAAAGGGAGAGATGGTAGTATAAAATCCTGGGAAGAAATCTGTCGAGGACAGTGAAGAAAGGCATTTAAAAGAAAATGGGGAGTGTGCAAGGGGTGTGTGTGTGTGTGAAAAAGGATAACGCTCAGAAAGGAAAAGCCACACCTCATAATATCAGCCCTTGCAGAGCTTGCATTATGTACGTGGGTAATGGGGTACACATAGGCAGCAAGGGCTGTTGTACCTTACTGGTGTGATTTATAGTTGCCTATTGAAACTTTTTTGCTTTACAGTTGCAAAGCAGGTAACCTTTTCTTGTGCAAAGGAAAGTGTTAAGTGTGTGAGCTGAAGAGCTTTTGGTTAAGCTACTGTCTTGTAACAATGCAAAATGGCTTAAAAATTGTAAGTACCTGCTTACTGTCTCTGAAATACAGTTGGGGTATTCTTACTTTGTAACAGGACAATGACCAGTGTATTCAGAGGCTGGTTTTGTGCTGTTGAAAGCAATTTATTGAATAACTTAGGGCAAGACCTGCAGGTCCCTACACCTGTGTGAGGAAAAAAATGAAAATACAGCTTTAGGACTTGGACCCTATACCAATTTGTTGCCTGGAAGGAGCATAGAATGGATATAATCATAGTACTTAATTACTGAACACTATTGTTGATGATTTCATTTATGTTATATTCATTATATTGAAAGTAAATGTCTCTTTGTCCTGGACCTGACAAGGCAGGAATAGTTACTGTGACCTATGTCTGAGTCTTTTCAAGGCTGCTTGCAGTTTACGTACCACACCTTGTGTGAAATCATCTTGCAGTCACAGTCCGGTTCTTGAGCAATATGTGGTGTTCCAAATTATCCCATACGCTCTTAAGGTAGTTTCTGTAAGTGCTGGATTGTCATTATAAGCATGCATCAACATAGTCTGTGAGGAAAAAATAGTTCTCTGGCTGAATAAATAAAATGCAAATGAAATTGTGTGTCTCATACCTAACCAAAATGCTGCATCTACGATCCCAATCCTATTTACCCAAGAATAATGTAAATTCTCGCAGCCAAAGTTCATTTGACCACAGAACTTTACAGAATTCCTGCGGAAAACAAATTGGTGTCTTGCAGGCGGTGTTTGTGTCTTTAAAGTGGGACGCTCCTACTGAATAAACTCAAAGAAAACATTTATACAGAAATAATTTTCTCAGCTAGTAATTTTCTGCATTTCTGCTTTTGGAAGCTACTGTGTTTTTGTTAAAATTTTATCCCTTATGGCTCTGTTTTGGCTTCCCCATGATTTTTCAGGGCACATATAACACTCTTTGACTGTAGAAAAGGAATTATTGCAGTGTAATACAGTATTGTTATTGTAGAAAGATGTCCTCGTTTTATATAAATTTATTCTTGGCAGTTTAGAAGACCTGCAGAACACCTGAGGTGCTGAGAGTTCCTGTCCTCCGTTTAGATCATCGGTTTTATGTTCTTATGGTATCCTTCATAAGACATTTTTAGAAATGTGATTTTCATTTACAGGAAGCACTGGTTACAATTCGTCTTCTTGACGTTCTTTGTGAAATGACATCAAACAATGGACAGCTAGAACATCTACAGGCTTTGCCTGGTTTGCTTGAAACAGCCATAGGTGAGTGAAAAGCCACGAGGTTTATTAACTGTTGGCTTGCTCCAAATCATGTTGCTCTGTGAATGAAAACATGTTTTTCACAACTGGTGGTAATTATGATTCTGACCTTTTAATAAAATAAATAAATAGGAGATTGAGTTAATCTACATTTTCAAATATTTGTTTTGTTCCTGGAATTTTTCCGCTTCTCCGCTTGCTCTGTTGGCTCCTATTACCTAACAGAGCCTTGATTCAACTGTCAGCAATGTGCTATTTGTACAGTAGGAGTTGTGCAAAGGACAGCTGCTTCCTATGTTCTTCCACTGGCTGAATGTGTGTGGAAGAATTTCCTCAAGAAGTAGAAAAAGGACTTTTCCATGCCTATTCCCTTCTGTTTCCCAAATCCCTGAAAACTGAAACTAAGTACAGTTTGAATGTTCTTAACCAAATTCAGTGACTTTTAAAGGTCAGTTTGAAAGAGGCTTTCTTCTGCGAAGAAACCACAAGCAAAAGGCTGTACACAAAATTAAGACAATATGGTCCAGAGAGACCCTATATACTTGGGGAGGAAGGAGAAGGAAGTACACGTATGCACACTGACCTGTGCTTTCCTGAATCTTAGCACTTTGAGACTGATGTATGCCACCTTTTTATGGGAAAATTGTAAAAGTTTATGGATTTTAAAGAGAAATATGTAATATTTTGGCTAAAAAGCAAAAGGCTGAAACAGCTGTTAACTATGACTATTTTGAGATGTTTAGAGGGTCCTTGCTGTAAAAAACAAACAAACAAAACCCCAAAACAACCAAACCTTTATTTTTTGATGACAGGTTCATAGTTTTATTGCTTACAGTAAGATGACTAACAACAAGATCTGTTTTGTGCATGTGTTTGTGTGTGTTTTGAGGAAACTCAGTCATGCGTTCTATTACCTGAACGCTTCTATAAGTCTTTCAACTTAAATAGGGAATTCAAGGAGCTGCACATAAGTTAAGTTCAGAAGCCTATAGGCCAGTCCTCCTTTCTCTAGCTGTGCACAGACTGACTTTTTTTCTGCAGCTGTCTCCAGGCTAATGCAATGGGTGCAGGCTAGAACATTGCTACCATGTGCATCCTATGTGTTTCCCACATGCCCTCAGCCAACGGGAATTTATCAAGTGGTATAGTTTCTCTTTAAGACTACCTTTTGGCTACAAGACTCCTTTAATCCTGGATTAGCAAAAAGGGTGAAAAACTGTATTGATGTGTTAGATCACCTTCAGTAGTTAGTTCTGAAGACCAGAAGAATAAGGCTAGGTAGTGCAAAAGATTTCATCTAATAGATCTTTTGATGAAGTAGTTCTTCAGTTTATATCATGAGAAATTTCCTATTGGAAATTACTAAAAAATTGATTGAAAGATCTGAAAAAATCTGAATGATCTTTTAAGTATCAACTAAGGAGTGTGTTTTCCTATTTTCCGTAATTGTTGGATTTAGACATTAATACTGCAGTGTTGTTAGTATCTGTAGCAATGTTAACAGCTTGATTGGACAGTGTTTGGGGAATGTCACCAGGGAGGTAAATGGTTGTTTGGATTGAGGGGCATTTTGGAAGAATTTCTCTTTTGGATAATGAGAGAATGGCAGACTCGGGTGTTTTAGTTGAGAGCAGGGGTGACATCCTGGGAGCAGTTGCTGTGTTGTGTTGATGTGCAGTGTTTGAGAGGAGCACTGTTCTCTCTGGGTTGGTATCATGGATGGAAGACGGCTGCTTTTCTTCCTTCTCCTGTACTTCTCTTTCCAGGTAGATGCACTGCTCATTGCATTTTTCTCTGCACTGTAATAAAATTTAAAGAGTTTTATTTACTTGGGGGGGGGTAGTAGTGGTTTTTTTTGTTGTTCATAAACCTTTCTTTCAGCAGTCCCTTTTAAGGGCAGGCAGAAGGTTTGGGAAGACCATGGAATTCCCTCTTACGTGTTTGTGTGGGGGAAAATACTAAGACTATAAGGCAGGGAAGCACATAAAGTGGAATGCTATGAGAAGGATGTGAGACACTGATGATTTTTATGAATTTACAAAAGCAAAAAAATTTCTATGAAAGAAGATGGTGTTAAAAGCTATTTTATGATGACGGTTTTTAGGGGCAATCAGGAGATTGTTTTTTCCTAGTTCAAAATATGAACAAATATAAGTGGTAACTGTCATACAGGAAGCCTCTAGGCTCTATTATCGTTTCATATTTAAAAAAACTCCAAAAAATGTAGTTACCTCTTTATCAGCACCGAGATTTTTTTTCTTTCTTCTCCTGTATCAGCCATCTGGGAGTGAAACTATAATATGAGGACCTGTGAAGTTTCTTCTAATTTAAATCCAGGAAATCTGGTGCCCGTTCCACTATGGATGTTGTCACATCTAGAGCAGAAGGAGCATAGGACTTAATTACTGCCCTGTGCTATAACCTGGTTTTGCTACGTCTTTGTTGTTCCAATGTAAGTTGTGTGAAGCACCTTGGGGACAATGGCATGCCAGGCTATTTATTAGTATTGCTGGTCACTTAGAGGACAAATACTTCTTAATATTTAAATATAGGCACAGTCTTTAGTGAATTGGCTTCTCAGCTCTATGAGCTCTCAGGGCTTCACATGATTTCAGCTTTCCTTCTGGGTGTGGTCTCTGTGGAATGTTGTTTTCACAGATTTTAGTTACACTTCTCCCTGATTTCTCTCTGAAGCATTGTAGGAAAAATCCTAGTTGCTGTAACAGCATTTACCATACAGGAACATTAGTATTTCTTAGTGGACAAGGTTATGGCACTGAAGGATTTGTAAAGATGTGTCAAGTTGCTAGATGTACTGGAAATCTTTTCTTATACTACAGAGCTAGGAGCAGACTGGAGAAGAGAGAAAAAGTAATTCTGTGATTAGTATGTGTTGCTGTGACAAGTTTGAACTAAAAAACTTGGTTTTAGCAATATTTTTATGGTGCCAGAATCATCAACAGCCTACAAATTATGACTCTTCAAGTAGAGACCAATAGCACCAGCCTTCAGACTTCATATTGGAATGTAAAAAGGATGCAAAAATGCCTTCTGACCTTTTACAGTTATACTAGCACAAATTAAGAAGTAAAGAAAACTTGCAAGGTTCTTTTTACCTATTGCTCAATATCTGAAATTCTCTTGATTAACTTGGAACCTAATAATTAGTAGTAAAGCTCTGTGCAAAGTGCTACTAATTTTCATGTGGTAATTAATGAAAATATTCTTGTTTTCTGTAGATACCCTGAGATTAACTCATCTTGCTGGGAAACAAGCTGTAAATATTTTCACCGCCACACATACTATGACAGGGCAGGAAGAAATTTCACATCCAGCTGTGGGTTTTAAATCTCATCTCATTCGTTTGATTGGAAATTTATGTTATAAAAATAAGGAAAACCAAGACAAGGTAAGTTTATACATTTTTCTGGCAGAACTCTGACATGTGAACAGATATGTATGCCTGGCCATGACTTTACTGATGAAAATATATTGTTGATCTACAAATAGAGATTGGAATTGGTCAGGTAAAGGAGGTAAATTTTTTTTTTTTAGTGTCTTTGTTATTAAAAAGTCTGCATACTTGAGATAATTCAATGCAATGTGTGCCTGTCTACCTTTTACTTCAGTCCTGTAGAATGCAAGCTAGTGCCAATTCCTTTATTGTTTTCACGTTTGCACTTTCTTTGAAAAGAAAATGTCTGAGACTAAACCTCAACTTCACTTTGAAGGGAAATGGATGAGAATTGTTGAATTAACTTAATTTTAAATCTTTGAATTGGTCTCTAGTGCTCCCCCCCCCAAAAAAAAAAAATTTCATGCCACTTTAAAAATGTAAGGATTTTGAACCCTTTATCTTTAGAATTCATGTATGGAAAATTAGTTCTGTTTCCACAATGAGGAAAAAGAGGAAACAGCAGCATGATTTTAAATATGAAACCTTTTTCTCTTAGAGTGATAAAAGATGTGGCTTTCCTCCAGGACTTTGTTAGACTAACCTAATTTCAACAAGAAAAGCAGTCATGAAATAATGTTGTCTTACAGTTTATCTAAGCACTTAACAAAAATCAAGTAGGTTACTTTTCTCATTTGGCCATATAGTGTATTACAGTAGCTTCAGCTTAGTGAAAGGTTTCTGTTTCTCTAGTTCCTGCTTGTGAGTTTCTTGTAGAGAAACCCTCTGTTGACTCCTGCATCTTCCTTTTCTTGGAAGTGTCTTTCCTTATGGCAGCCTTGTCCTGGAAGGAAATGGTCTTGAGTAGCCGTTGTTATTCATATTTATTATTGAACAGGGAAATTTGGGATTGTTTTCCTTTCTTTATTAATTTGAATCAAAGTATTCACCTGCTCTCTAGGAAGCAATTTTTAGGGTGGAAAATTAAAAACACTGAAGAAGGACTGCATCAAAGAAGGAGTAAAAGAGATAATGTAGTATTTTTACTTCTCTTTTACGATGTCAAATGAGGCCCATGTCAACAAGTACCAAAAATACAGTAATTAATATTGGTTACTCTGCAGGAAGTTACGTATGATGAGATACTCTTGAGTCGAATTCTGTGTTGCCAAGGAGCTATCAAGACTGAGTACTGAAAAATTAATCCTTGCTGGAAGCTTCTGTTTCCTAAGTTGTTGGGTTTTTTTTTTTTGGTGATTACTTCATTTTACAAAGATAATAGATTCTTTTGTACTGATGCCATCAAATCTGGTTCCAACTGCTTCAGTGTCTACCAAGTTAGACTTTTATAATGGCAGCAGGGCGTTTTGTAGTGTATAAGAGGGGCGTTCCCATTTCCTTGGGTTTTTTTGTGCGGGGTAGAGAAATGGAAAATCTGAGGAATGCTACCCTCTTTGTCTGACAAATGTTAATAATGTGGGCACGTAGATGGGAAATATGGTAATGATCTTCCCTTTCCCCATTCATATTATGGTATATAATGAAAGATTTTAATATTTCTGAAAAATATTACTAATCCTATTAATCACTTGCATATCTCTCTCTGACTTGTTATGATGTAATATGTGTTTATGTAAGTGAAATAAATTTTTGTGAAATACCTTATGATAGTGGAGGGGAGGGGTTTGCTTTCATTTTGAAAGGGTTGATTTGCTGCTTATTGTTCATTTTCGCTGGGCTTTTCAACGGCCCCTGGAGCAATTAGGCATGCAGGCTTAATGTTTTCAATGGAAGTTGGGTATTAACTTGCCTTAAATTGCCTGCAAATATTATTGCTTTATGCTGTCTTGAAAATTAATTAGATTCTTGTGTGTGATATCATGGAACATTATTTAAGTGCCGTTGAAACTTTAGAAATGCCAATAGTATGATATCCTGTCTGTACCTTCAGTTTATTTCATACATTTAAATTGGCTCTAATAAATGCACTTGTCATTTTTAAGGCAGTTTCCATACATAAACACGTGCTTGTGAGGACTAGGCAAGCAGCCCATATCATTGCACAGATATGAAAACTGAAGTTTTGAGATGAGAGTGAATTCTTTGAAGTGGTGCATGGGTCAGACCTAGAACTGAATGAAAATGGGGTTAGTTCCTGGGTTCCCATATCCCTCTTCAGAGTAGTATCTCACGATATAGGTCTTATTTTATATCCATTATTGGGTTTACACAGAGATTACTTTCTGTATTCAATCAAAATTAATGCAATGCAGGGTAGATTGTGTTTTTTATATAACAAGCCAACCGACCAACGCATCTGAGAGACCTTGGGCTTTACCACTGGCTGTTGCTTTTGTATGACTTACCATGTGAATTGTAGGCACGAGCTGGGGAAGTGGCTTTCTCTCCAGCCAGTTTAGCTGGTTGCCTGGCGTGAGAGGGCTGCGCATCACTTACCAAAGGCTCTTGAACAGCACTGTTAGTATTCTGACTCTTTAATGAACTGACGGTTTCACACTTGTTTTCTCTAATATTTTTCTGTAATTTCCAGTCCCAGTAGAGCTCTTTTCCCAGTAACAATGATAACGTATTAGTAAATGGAGTAATAGCACACTACTAATAACACATAATAAAAAATATAGCCCCTATTTTTAGAATATAACCTTAGTGCTTGGTATGGTCTGCCTGACTTGTTCTGAAAACATAAGTAGTCCCCAAAGACCTGGGGCCTGAACAGTGACTTGGGCTAAGCCCTCTGAGTGAACAGAGCTGCATCACTGTCTTCAGGACCTTCTTCGACAGTCGAGTGACAACCTGCTTGTTCTTTGGGAGGTCGGTCTTGAGCCAGCCTACGCCTCGGGCAGTGCATGTCTCCGAAATACGATGGTGCAGTCCTACTGCATGAGGTGTTGGTGACAGAGTTAAAGCAACAGAGAATGCTTGTAGTGGGAGGATAATTGCTCTGCAAAGGCTGCTTCTCCATCGCTGTTTATGGTCTCCACCTGCTATAAGAACAATAATTGCAGGGGATTAGTGCACTGGTTTGTTGGCAGTGGTGAAAATTCTTGTAATGCTTTGGAACAGAGAAATATCTGACTAGTGTTTTATTGCTTCTTCACTTTCTGTTTAAAACCATTCTTTGTTTTTAAAAAGCATTCCTTAGCTTGTACTCTGTTAGCATTAGGAATGCATTCTTTACATGTTCTCTTCCTCATAGTTTTATTTACACTATTGTGATAAGTTCTTAAGATATAAGGGAGTGGGCAGACATTTAAGCTGTAAACTGAGATGCAGCTATTAAAATGGGTCTTGCCAGGCTTACTGCCCACTTGCGTGTTTTGCGAGGCTGGATGGGTTGGTATTTGTAAGAAAAGTAATGATAAAATGATGAAATGTTCATTTTGAACTGATAAAAGTTTGGTATATACATGTCCTGAGTTGCACACACTCTTGCATGAAGAGGAGAGAAGAACAAATAAAGTGCTGTACTTAAGACACCAAGTGTTGGGCTAGTTCCGTGTCGAACCTGCCAAGAGCCTGCAATGGATGTGCTGTTCTCCTGTGCTTTCTCCCTCTGTAGGAGGAAGAGCTGTCAAGAGTGATTGTCATACATGTGAGGCAGTCCTGTGGCTTGTATTTCATTATGTCTCCTTCACAAAGATCCGTTGTATGTTTTTATTAAAGATACTGGAAGGAAGGAGGTGGGTTCTCAGGCTGAGCGAGGAGTGGAGGTTTTGGCTGGTAGTTGATCAATGAAGTTATCAGAAGGAAAAAGTGCAAATTCCTCCATAGTCCCCTCACCTTGTTTGACTTGCCTTCTAAACACCTCAGCTTTATCATCTGGACAGAATTTGTACTGTTTTCTTGGCGGGGGGCTTTAGGCGTTTATTTTCCACTCTCACTTTTAAAGCCATGAAGGGATAGATTCAGTGCAGCTCTTTCTGCTGGTTTAGTGTAGTAGAACTATTTTAATAAAGAATAAAACTTATGAAAGAAACCTAATGAATGAGGTATAGAGGACATAATTCTTTACTGTAGAAATGAAACAAATACAAAATAAGTCATATCAATTAATCTGCATCCCTATTTCTTTGTTCAGCTGCCAGAATATGTACTGGAAGGTGAGATGACTAATCTCTGCCTTATTGTGACAGATAGCAGTGCTCTGCACAACCTTATTACCTTTCCCTAAAACTGTTGTTTATGTTGTGAGGTGTTTATGCAGTATGACTTGTTTAAAATACTTGATTTAATTACAAGTGTCATCAGTACTTGAATAAGCAACGGAATAATGTCGACCTTATTCTGCATTGTTTCCCTTCCTCTATTGTAAAGAGAGGAAATCACATAACCTTGCTGGAGTTAGTAAATAGGGAATTGAAAGGAAGTAGAAAGCTTGACAAAATTTAATTGCAATCTTTATTCACTATTCACTTCAGTTCACTATTACCTCTGAGATCAGACGGGGAATCTGAATTGCCTGGAGGTTCTGTCCTGTGAAAACTATTACCAAAGGATGTAGCGTTGTCTGGAACAAGCTAGATGGCAAGACATGAGCTGCATTCCTTGCAACGGGGGACCAGCCAGCTGGCAGAACGTTGGCGTGCTGAGATCATGCTGTACTGTTGCCTTTTGAGAGGGATCCCGAAGGGAAAAATTGCGACATTTCTGAATGCCAAGTTAAGCCTAACTTGGTAAAAACAAAGAGCTTGGGTTTGGTGCTGTAATCTGGTTGCGTTGGCTTCGCTGTCTTTGACTCTTGCTGATAGGTAGTTTATTGCTACCTGCTTTCTTTGTCTAGCAATACAGTTAGTATGCTGGGACAGTCTGATACACGCTGAGACATCTCTATCCCCTGCAGAACAGTGAATACACACAAGTATATTTTTGAGGTGTCTCTTTATCAGCAAAAGCAAAACTGATCCCCTCAGCAATCCATACCATTTGCCAAGAACATTTTAGATACTGGGGATGCTGATGGACCCAATGATAGGATGTTAATCCTGGAATATGTGTGTTTCATTGGTAAAGTGGTTCTGTTGTTTATGTAGGGGCAAAAATTTTAAATACCGAGCTGTCTTTTTAGTATTGGCACCTGGCATCTTCTTACCTAAATGGAATCACTCTAATGCAGTGAACAATTTATGAGGGAAACTTTGTCACACACCTTTTTTTATTTGAGATGGCAGCACTGCTTCCTCTAATGCAAATATATTGGGTTTTGTCAATGCAGAGTTGAGAAAGGAAGTCTTCTGGGAGAAACGGCGGGTGAGGGGGGGAAGCTTCTACAGTTAAAATCAGTTTTAATAAAAGTAGCAAGTAAAACATCTGGATACTGTTTAATGTAACTTGGATTATTTTTTTTATATACATCTAAGCCAAATTGTTTTATATGAGACTAGCTCTCTAATTTGAAGACTGTTCTGCCTGAAAGTATGAACAAGATTTGACTTGTTTGGAATTCAGTTTTCCATTCTTTTTTTCACTGGGGCAGGGTGTGCAATGAGTCCAGTTAGAATACAGTTAGAAAAAGGTGCCCGCGTCCATAGATCAAACTGTCACCATTCAGCTGCTTAACTTAATCTTCTTGCTGTAGTGATTACAAAATAGAAGATTTCCAACTAAAGGCAATTACTTTGTTTTGTTTAACAACTGGCTCTTTCTCACCTAAAGTTTTCAGAAAGACTGCATGAGTTTATCTGTCCTTTTTCTTCAAGATTAGTTTAACTTTTTAATGTAATTACATTTTTCCCGGCATGGCAGGATCTGGAGTTACTTGCAGTGAAGAGCGTCCCACATTTATCTGTGTATGCTGTTGCGAGAGGGAGGAGAGGAATAAACCACTTTGATTACTTCATTAGAAACCTACATAATTGTGATTATTATATTTTCCTAATGTTAAGCATAAGCCTAAAATGGAAGAGATTCTTGGTTTAGAGTTGAGCAAAAAAGGAGGAGCCTTTTGGATATGGATGCTCTGAAGTGGTGAGCTCCTGCACACCTAACTGTAAAGTTCTGCGTGGTTCCACTGTTGGATGGGGCTATTCTAATGTTGTAGCTATCTGTATGTTTTAATGCTTTGCTAGATAAGGACAAAATATTCAGGGTGTTGCAGGACTGAGCCCTTTAATTGGTAACTTTTGTCTAGGTCTAGCCCTGTAAAAGTCAGCAGTAAAGCTTAGAATGGACTTTCTCACAGAAGTGCTTTAAAAGCCTAGGTTTTGCTGTGGAAATGAGATCTATACCTAGCTAGTATAGAGATACCCAAAGCAGAAAAGTGTCTGTGGTTCGAGAGTGTCTTTGAAAGTATCTGTTGCGACATATAAGGTAACTTGTCTCTAGTCTTGGTCCCATATGGATTTTATGTTAGTCTTCAGCTTTGCTGCAGTCGTGAATACTTAATGAAGTGCCAAGATTTTCATCAAAGTGCTAGAGAGTGTTAAACAAAAAAAATCATGAGATGTCTAAGTGGTGGGACAATGTGAGTAATAAAGGGTTGGTGTGGAGGGTTTTTTTGCCCAGAGGTCAGAGATGTATGCCTGATGCAGTATAGTTTGTAAGGCACTGAATGATTTTTATAACAATGTGATTCATTTGCAGTTAGAGAATAATAAAAAACCATATGCTCCTTTATAGGCAACAAGTTGATGTTCCCTCTTGTCCTGCTCCTATTCCCCCTTCCGCCCCACCAATTTCTGGCAATTGATACAGCTGATCCAGTCATTTCTTGTGACTTGTCCAGTTTGACCGATTTCACTTGAAGCCTTGATCGTATAATGCATAGAAAGTTTCCTCTTACAAGGAATGTAGATGCACTTAGGTACAGTCAAAGTTTCATATTAAAGGCAATTTTAGTAGTGCAATAAACTAATTTTTTGTTTTTCTTTAGGTTGTATTTTAAACTGTTTCCATTTGATATTTAAATTGCATACTACATAGAGACATCTTTACATATTGATTGTCTGGATATCCTCAATGATTAGGTGAAGGGTGACATATGCACAGTACTATACTTCCCTTCTAGTATATTATTGGCCTGCTTCACATGGAGGATTACCATAATTACCATCTAACAGATAAAGGAGTATAAAGATCAATCGGTATATTATTATGTTCTCATGAATCACAGGCTGAGACTTTGACCAAACCTTGAATGTACATAAATGTAAACTACATTGGCAGAGGCCAATGTGAAAATGTCTGTAGAAAGATTTTGTGCAACATACATTTGCCAAAAGCAAGAACAGGACTTGGGCATTTTGGAGTAAAAGAAAGATTGTGGGAGGAGGATTAGTCTTGTGAAGTTAATAGTGTTTTAAATTAAGATGTTGGATAGCTCTAGAAATTAAATTAATTGATTTGATTTATAGCGGAGAGAGAAGATAAAAAAGAGTAAGAACACTAGATGTCTTCTAACGTTCAAAATTAAAACAATCTGGCTCTGCATACATTTCCAAACAGTCAGTACCAGCTTATAGGCTTGTTGGCCTCTTCTTGACTCTGAACAGTTTTTTGAACCCTATTTGGTGTTGAACCCTATTACCATTGCAGCACAGCATAGGACTTTAGCCCTTTTTAAAGGAAAGCTCAGCACGCCGTTGTCAAACAGCCATTTCCAGACCTTTTTCAAACTCACAGTAAACACTTAAGAGTAAGTGTTGAAACTCCATCTATAGCATTGATATTTCATGTGTCTAAGATGAGCAGCTCTTGTAAAAATACTCATTTTAAGCCAGTCTGAAATCTGAAAATAAGGTATTGACCTTTATGTGGAAGAATTCTCAAAGGTTCCTGCAACTCCTTTCCTGGTCTGATGGACTGAATAGTAGTTACACACGTGGCAGACGTGAATTAAACTTGGTGTTCACCAGAGAGTGTTTCACCTGTTGCAGGCTTTTTAGACCTGTCGGTTTGCTGAATGGCCTGATGTAGTACTTACGTGAAAGGTGTATTGTGTGGCAGTCCTCGCTGCTTGGAGTAATTTCTGTAAACACCAGCGTGAACCATATGAGGGGCTATGCTGTGCTGTAGATATTACAGATGGTTCTTGGTGTGTTACCTCCTTTGTAAAACAGAGGAGTGTTCTCCTGGGCTTTGCGGGAGTTTTCTCTCTTCAAGAACAGCTTCAGCATCTGTTGGGCAAATGCCCTGGCTTGAAGTCCACTGAAATTAGAAAATGTCTTTGCTTTCCTCAGTGATCTTGATCGTCGTCATCATTGCTTTTACCGGGTGTATATTCTGAGGCCTATAAAGATGGGAGGTGATGTGGGCTAGCTTCTAGAAAAAGGAGTCTGGGAGTCGTGACAACTTTTTTTCCTTTCTCCAGCTTGGATTCAGATGCTTTAGTAAGACATGGGATGTTGAAGTTCTAGTAGCTTGCAAAATATTCTGAGATATTCAGAGATTTTGTTGTTGTTGTTCAAAATATCATTCTCAGTTAAGTGAGGAGCACCATATCAACAGAAAATGTTTCTTGCTAGTTTACTGGGTGCGGAAGAACTCAATTTGTTTGGGGTACTCAATGTTAGGAAAACCGTTACTAAAATAACCACCTTCTGATGTGGCTAATTTAATATTAAAAAAGAAAGTCTCAGAAGACATACTGTATCCTGTATTGCAGGAAGGGGGTAATGTCTTGCAGGCTTCAGCCTGGCTTTGCCTTATCAAAAAAGCAGCAGTGAGCCTTCAGTTCTCATTGCCTGCATGCTTTGAGCCAGTATAATTTCTGTTACCAGCCCTGAAAATTATTTGCTAAAACGGTTGAAGCATGTGAGACCATATCAGAGCACCTAGTCTTCAGATAGAGACCAAGCATTTGGGTTTTTTACGGTTTTTTTTCTCTTTCTCCTGATTTTGTATCTTTGGGAAGAGAAAGTGCAGTGACTGTCATCTGCAGTTTTGAATTTCTGCCATTGGGTGATGCTGTTTGTTCTAAATTGTAGACCTGCAGTATTCTGCTCCTTGCTGTTCAGCATGGAAATGCTTAAGTGAAGTTTGGTGATGCCCAAAGGGAACCAAAGTACTTGAATAGTCTAATTCTTAAAGGCTGCAGAAGCAGAGTGGGGCAGGGGGAAGGAATGACAATACACATGTCCATGTAGGCAAAGGTTCTGCCTGTTTAGCTTTTATTTGCAGGATTCCATCCCGTTATCTTTTCTACTTGAAATGCAGGGCTCTTTGAAGAGCCCTGATATTATTAGAGGGCTGCAATAATACAAAAACAAGTGGTGATCACTTCTGCATCCTTTTATTAACTGTAGATTAGACAATCTACTTGTTATCAACAGCCAGTGATTGGAAGAAACCTAGCTAGTTTTCATGCCTTCTTTTATCTATGCAGTGGTAGAACAGGTGAAAAGAGAACTTCTTGTAATCTTTAAGGAGATTTTAGAAAAATGTCTCAGTTCTCACATTGTTTAAGGACTTCATAAATAGTGAGGATCTTCTGTCTGTGTTTTGAGGGAGAACAGAGTTAATATTCCTTTTACAGTCTATTGATATCTTTATTTTGGTGATTCACATCAACTGTGCTTTTTGAAAAATTTCTATTCTTTACTCAAAAAAGCTCAGTATTTACATAAAGAAGTGGCAAAGATAAAAATTGCCTCATTAGTGAGCATTTAAATGTTTAGAACTGCATGTCTCCAAGTTCATATGTCATAATTGCAGTCAATCAGACATGTTCAGATTGTTATGGCAGAAGTAGTTTGCTGGAAGGATTTCAAAGGGACATTGACCAAAGATCTAGTAAAGACACTGGAGAAACAATTGGGGTTTAGTTTAAGTTCCTTGAATGGAGCACTGCCTATATTTAGATGCTGTAGCAGTGGGAGCAACATCGAAGTCAACTATGTCAAGTGATCTCTGTGCTGAAAGTCAGAGCACCAAGATTTTGAATTAATCCTCTGCTGTTTGTGAAATGCAGAATGAGCTAAATTTGCAAAAGCCAAGATGATGGCTTGATTGTATGTATCAAGCTTTAGTTGATTAGAGTCTGCTAGCAAGATTCCTTCCATCCTCCCTCCAAGCATTTCCACCAGAAAATGCCACAGGACTGGTCACTTGCATCACATATCCTGACGCGAAGCTCTTCTTTGAGGAAAGAAGAAACCTGTGCCTCCAGTCTGATTTTTCTTCTTGCTTGTCAGGTTATCCCTTAGTAGGGTAAGATTAAGTGCTTGCTAATAATCGGTGTATATTCAGGTGGAGGATCCCCATGGGTTTAGCTTGAGAGAGAGTAACTGAACAGACAGCAGCATTGCACATCTGTTTATCCACCTTCCAGACACTGATACAGGCTCCTCTGGACTCTAGTGGGGTTGTATCTTCTTGGAAAAGGAAAGCGATAATACAAACATCGTATGCCCCAACAATCCTCGTCTCCAGGACTTGACTTAATAAATTTTCACATGCATCCTCACAGTCTGAAATTCTGAAATGCACTTTGCCACTGATTAAGGACTGAGAGAAAACAGATGTCTGTGTGCAGGTTTCAAATGGCTAAAATAGGTATAGAAGCTCTTGGCAGTTTTGATACACAAATAAGGGATGGATTTGACCAAAGTCATCTTTGCAAGATAAAGCAAGATTGAAGTTCAATATAATAACTAATATGTAATCATTCTGGTGGGTTATCATAAATGTCCTGTAGGTGTAAAAGTTTAGTGATCTGAGGAGGTACAGTTTGTTTTGCATGTACTTTGAGCACTAATCCACACATTTGTAACAAATTGTTTCTGAAATTGCAAATATAGCCTTTCTTTCAAGATGGTATTCTTGTCTTATTGTTCATTGTTCTCATTTATGAAATGGAATATTTTCCATAACTATAGGGAATAGGGAAATTGATACTCAATAGAAATCAGCTATTTTCTGGTTTACTATCTGTAGTCTGTATAATTTTTTTATATATATATATGCATGTGTGTATGTGTATATTTTATATATGTAGGTGCCTCTGTGTGTATATAAATATATTCATGCATATAAATATATACATAAAAAAGGAGTGTGGTGAGCAGGTCGATGGAGGTGATGATTCTTCTCTACTCTGCTCTCATGAGACCCCAGCTGGAGTATTGCATCCAGCTGTGGGGCCACCAGCACAAGAAGGACATGGACCTGTTTGAGCAGGTCCAGAGGAGGGCCACAAAAATGGTTGGAGGCCTAGAACACCTTTCCTGTGAGGACAGGCTGAGAGAGGCTCTGGGGAGACCTTCTTGTGGCCTTTCGATGCTTAAAGGGGACTTATAAGAAAGATGGAGAGAGACTTTTTACGAGGGCCTGTAGTGAAAGGATGAGGGGTAATGGTTTTAAACTGAAAGATGGTGGGTTTACATTGGATGTAAGGAAGAAATTTATTTACCGTGAGGGTAGTGAGACACTAGAACAAGTTGCCCAGAGAGGCTGTGGATGCCCCATCCCTGGCAGTGTTCAAGGCCAGGCTGGATGGGGCTTGAGCAACCTGGTCTGGTGGAAGATGTCCCTGCCCATGGCAGGGGGGTTGGAACTGGATGATCTTTAAGGTCCCTTCCAACCCAAACTATTTTATGATTCTATATACATACATACATACGTATACACACACATACAAACTGATCAGTTGTCTCCATATACTACTGTGGGGGGGCTTCTTTGGAAAAAATACAGAAGGGTGTTATTTTTCGTTGAAACTAATTGCATTGTACATCTTTGATTTACTAGTCTTCCCACAAGCAGTGTTTAGATTGTATTACTCATATATACTATGAAAGAGATTTTCAAATATGAGACTAGTCTCTTGAGTAAGAATCATAACTTTTGTTCCATTCCTGGGAAAAAAGTTGTATTGTTTAATTAAAAAAAAAATAATAACAGAATAAGTTCTATGTACCTTGTTAGATCTTTTTCTCATTCGTGGCAAGATATTGTCTTTTGGCATCTCTCAATGAACTTTGTTAAAAAATGAGCTATGGAGCAATCTTAATGAACTGAGAAGGAAAAGAGAAAAACAACAGTGATACTTCAAAACATGAAAAATTTCATACTAACATAAATTACATGAATTTACAGAGGGTGAAAAAATCTTACTTTGTAAGCTAGCAGTTTGAAAACTACAAGTGCCAAAAAAGTGCGAGTCTCGAACAATGTGTGTATCCCACTGTGCAATTTAGATATGATACAAACCATGGAAATCATATTCCCCTGATGACTGTTTCCTGAGGAACAGAACACCCAGTGTAAGGGGTATTTGCAGTATGAATGGACTGTTGCAGTATTTTAATTTGAGTTTGAGATTCATTCTGCTTGTCTAACTTAAAAAATATAATTTTGCTGCTTTTAAGAGTAACAAAAAATTTTAGATAGTTGACTGCCTCTAAAGTAAGAATACCCAGTGTGCTTCATTTCAGTCTAATAATTTTGAGGTGGTATGTGCAATATTTCAGGTTGCTTTAATATTTTTAAGTTATAATCTGACTGATATTTCAAGTGAAACATTGAAACTGGACTTAACATGAGGATTAGCTTCATCTTGAGAAAAATAAGTTTTTGCATCCTTCATAAACTAAGTATTGAGTTGCTTGCTTTTTTGTGTGTGTGTTTTGGCATCACAGTCTGCTTTGGTTTGCATTAATCTTACCTATGACAGAATAAGAAGAATTTAGATTTTGGTCTAGAAATTACTGTTCTAGAGCACAATTAGGGAGTTCAGTGAATTCATGTTGAAGTTGGTGACATTTCTATTGAGTTTTAGTAAGAGTAAACAGCAACATTTACCTCCAAATCGATTTTTAGCTGTCTTTTTAGAAAAAGGAGGGGTGTTACCCATGGAGCTGTTCAGGGCTTGCAATTTTCTGTAGGACAATTTCCAACTTTTCTAAAAATCCTTTCACCCTTTAGTCCAGCAAAGTTAATGTTGTGCATTTGGCTTTCGAAATATTGAAGGGTGTTATTACAGGCAATTGTTCATATTGTAGGAAAAAAAAATATTAAAAAAATGCAGTGTTTTGCCTGCAACAAAAATGGAAACAGTCCAGTGAAAATTAATAATAAACTGCTAAGTTCCCTTGAACTTGCATCTGACAAATGTTACCTTGAACTCAGACATCACTACCTTGATTTTTTCCAACCAGGTCTATTTAGTTGTTTCAGCTCTGCCTGTTCCCCACAGCTCCGGTCATGAGAAGCTGATGCAATTTGAGAGGGCATTCACTACTGCCAGTTCTTCTGGAACTTGCGATCCAGTTGGAGTATTTGGTGGTTGGGAGTGTCGCCTTTTAATTCCAGCTCTTGAGTCATAGAGTTTCGTGAGCACCTCATCATTTAATGCATTTTTTGAAGGTGCTTTTAGAACTTGTAGCTGCTGAGGAAAAAACAGCTTAACAATGCTTTCTTGATTTTAAAAGTAACTTTTAATGCCCCTACAATAGATCAACTGGTGGCAGCTGATTGAGGTTCTGATTCAATGCTTTTTCTCCTCTCACCTTCTGACCCACCATTACTGTCAACTTGCTCCTGCAGGCTTCTCTATAAAAGTGTCGACCTGTCCCTTTGAAAATCAACTTCAAAGAAAACAGCGTTTATTAATAAACTCCTATAGAGGTTTTCTTTGTTCTTTAAAAAAACCAAAACAAACCATAGTGACTTGTAGATCTTAAGAATTTTTAAAAAATGTTTCTAATTTTATGATTGCATTTATTTTGGTACAAATTTCAGCTACTGAAATGTACCCTCCAGCTCTGTTCATATGAGATCTTTTTTTCCCTAATGGACTTGCTAGGAAGAGTTGCTGTGCATGTGTAGGTTTCCTTTAATGAAGTTTTAATAACATGGTGTATATATGTATACTTAATGTAGAGTAATGAAACAGTATCTTGAAACAAGAACTCTTCTAGTTTTCAGTTAGAACCTGCAGTCTTGACTTTATAGGTACAGACCTGTAATCAAATTAATGATCTGTTGCAAGAAAGGAAATAACAATATGAATAAAGCTAAACAGAACATTTAAAATTTAATAAACAATTGGCTTAGTGCCTGAGGATATATATACACACACCTTGTTTTGCACAATAATAGTTTCATGTAAATTGGCCATATGAAAGGATGCATTTATTATGGAATTTTTAAAACAATTTAAACAACACCTTTACAAATTTAAAGACTTAGAATTCTGTTCCTCATGGATATGTGAGTTCAGCTAGGAGCTGGGAATTTTACTTTCATAGTACCTGCAGCTGTTATTACCAGACGGCAAGACATTTAGAGACACAAATACTCAAAAAAACCTCTGGTAGTTGTAATTTAGAGGTAAATTAAGAAGCTAGTTTGCAATCTCCTTATGAACAGCTTCATGTATCATCTCGCTCAATAGCCTGAGGCTTTAGCAAGCTTTCAGCATGAAATTTAGTGCTACAGCATGCATACCTGAGTTATTGTGTATCATGCATACTAAATATATGGCTTTTATAGACATATAAATCACAACATCAGGATTCCTATGTTTTCTAAATGTAAAGTTGATCTTAATCTCAACAAGGTGGCTAAATTTATCTTAATAAGAGAATCTGATCCTGTGCAAAGGTTATGCTTGGTGAATCATTAAAAGAAAATGTGTATTCTTAGAATTTCAGGTAAACGTAGGGAATAATTGCTCAACTTTCTGTAAGACTGGATTGTCAGCAAAGAAACATAGTCAATGTCACATGAGGACTGGGCTAGTCCCTAATGGGTACAGCAAGTAAAATATGTTAGGGACCACTTCTAGCCTTGAGGGCAAGTTGCACAGTTTGGCACGGCTCACATCCACATGGCAGCATTCTCCTTTATGGGCTTCTCTTCCTCCAACTTAGTCTTCCCCCACCAAAATCAAATCACAGAACTGCCTTTCCCATACCTCTCCTTGGGAAGAGCCCATAGCCTACACTATATACCCAACCATTCCTGAACGTTGTCCAGAGGAGTGTGAGTTGCCATGAGCGAACAGTCCCTCAGGGACCATCCGAAAAGAACAGGAAGAAACGGCAACCGCAAGCCAGTGCTGAAGCCTGGCATCCTGGCTCTGCATTTCTTACTAGTGCAATTAGAAGCTCTGCTGAAATGAGGTGGAATGTTCCAAGTTTGTTGCAGCCTTCAGACTTCACTAGTGTATTGTTCACCTAAGATGAGGCTGATGATTCTTTTCCTTCCTTCCACCCTACATTCTGCATCTCCTGTAATGATTCTGGTACTTGTTTTGACCACGGTAAGAGGAATTAGACTTTGGGTCCCATTGGCTTGGGCTATGGAGACCCCACCTCAAGACGTTCTGTGTAGGTAAACCTCGGGCAACTCATTGCTAGTTCATTTGTAGATCTCTTGAATTGCAGCACATGGTTTTGAAGCTGTTATGCCCTGCCCCTGTATTAACCTCATGGCATTCTCTAGCTCCTAACCTTTTCAGCAGTTTGTTTTCCTTGAAAATAGTTTTCAAAACACAGATAGCTCTCAAACCTGCAGGAGAGGTTTGTTAGGCATTGCTTTTATCTGTTTGTCAAAGGGTGCTCTGGGGGATAGGTATTTGGAGTCGGCAGTGGCATTTCAGAATGCAGTTGAGCTGAGTTATGAAGCAAGTGGACCATGTCATTTGATAACTGATTTCCTCAGCTGTCATGGGGGTGTAGAGTAAGGTGCAAGGGTTTATCCTGCTCTTACATATTGGTATGTTTGTAGATAACTGCTGGAAGGGGCATTACACCAGTGTAACCTAGAGTATAATTTGGCTTACTTTGAATCCATTTGTGGTTTGGCAATTTGGGACTTTCCAAAACTATAATGGAAAAGTTATGAAAACTTTATGCTGCCAGAATCACACTTCGTAATGATTGTCAGTGGGAAAGCTCTCTAGCAGTTATTTTTAACTGCAGTTATATTAGCAAAAGAGATTGCAGGTATCAAGAATGATGAACACTCATTACATTAAAAGATCAACATTCGGATTTCTTTTTCAGTTAAAAATGAAACACCATTACTAGCAAAATCCTGGAATTATTGAGGATTTGGTTCTGTTTGTATAAAAGCTGTAAAAAAGACCCCAAACCAAAGTTAAACTCTTTTTGTTCTGCAGAGTGAGAAACATTAAATGTTTGAATAATATGCGTGCAGAGGGATTTCCCCTACTTATTTAGTTAAGCTGATAAAGAATAACACTTCAATGCAACTATACTGGTTTACAAACCTTAGGTTAATATTTTTCTCTTTAAACCACAGAAAAAGCTGGTTTGTAATGTTCCCAGGCATTGAGATTTTCCAAGTTTCATATTAGCATACAGTGCTGCTAGCTACTCCATAATAGGTTGGCAGTTCAAAACACATTCATTAGTACATCTCTACTTCTCATTACATGACTTGTTTATGTAAGACGCATCTGATGAGAAATCAATTTTGATTAAAAAAAAATCAAATTTATAAAATAACATTTGTCGAAATAGTCATCGTTTTTCACAGGGCGCCATAGAGTGAGAAGAATGGATACATCACGTTACTGATTCTTAACTTGAATAAAGACTATCTTGATGTTTTTGAGCACTTTTTTCCGTTGTAAAGCGTTTCTCTCATGCCCAGCTTCCGTTGCATTAATACTATGAAATCTTTTAAATATGTCACTGAAAGTCTTCTGTCTTTTAATGTTTGGTTTCAGCATGTGAGAAATCATTTAATCTGCCTGGGATACTCTGTTTTCAAGAAAGTATCTTCTTCAGGGGAAGTTCTTAACCAGGAGGGGTGTTTATTCATAAAATATGCGACTATAGTTGTCTCAGTAAAAATGCTGCTCAAGTAGTTTGTGGCATTATTTCAGTCATGAAGAAATAAATTTTATCTGACTTATAAACAATGCTAAACTGAACCAAAATTTATTCTGTTCATTTTATAATCAATTTATGGTACTGTCTTATTTTTGACACTGCTTACAAACAATTTGGTTTAGTTTGCAGTAGATTCTTTCTACAAAAGCACAATACCAAAAAGAGGCATAAGAAACTTAAATATGTGAACCCCAGCACCTGTCAGTCAGTCTGTTGTTGCTACATATGAAGTAAATGTGGTAGGTTTTAATCGCTGTTCTTCTAGGTAATATAGGCAGAAACTGATAGCTAAGTACACAGAGCTTGTGAAAGAGGATTGAAAGGATCTTGATGTTTGATCATGTTTAGAACAGGACCCAGTCCTCGCTACAAAGTTAAGCTGAACACTTCAACCTTCTCTTAACCTTTCCTGAATATTCCAGTGAAAGTTGTTGGGATTTGTTTGTGTACTGAGCATTGAATAAATAAAAATTGTACTGAATTTCGTTACAAAATTACTTGGAGGTTTTACAGGGAAGTACTTAGACCAGGATTGATATTTTCTACAGGATTATAAAATGAAAAGGAAGCAAATTAATTTTGAAAAATTAAAGAAAGCATACTTGCTTTGGTTTGTATTTGAAATGACGTGCCACCTGTTCTATTTCGGATGAAGAATACTGTGACTCAAAGGTATAATAAAGGAAAAAGTTATTGGGAAGAAGAAATTAATCAGTCTCAGCAGAACATGTCTAAAGCTTCTTTCCTCCCAACTCGAGACTTGATTTGCACCTGCATTAGCCTCCTTTGAAACCATCCCCAGTAGGCTGTACATATTGCTCTGTGCTAAATTGAGACCACATCTGTTAGTCCTGAAACAAAGCAGTTATGTTAATTGCAAGATTTGGGGGTTGTTTTTTCTTTCAAAAGGACTGTAGTTCTGTTTTTTATACGTTTCTTGGAAGATGTAACATTTCATATAAAATGGAGCGTGAAATTGGCATTGCTCAGTGAGAAGTATTATTTACTGCGGTATTAAGCGATGGAGTTGTATGGCTGGCTGCAGACTTCTGAGGGCTTCCCTGACTGGCCTGATTTAAAACAGAAGCAGCAAACACCGTTAAACAGTCTTCTGGCTTTAAGTAGTCAGCAGGGTCCTGCAGTCTACCATTTATAATTTCTGCAGAGTTCTAGAAGGGCATTTTACAATCCTTTCCTGAAACACTTGCTTTATTTTACTATGCTTTAACCTAGTGAAAAATTTAGTTATCGTCAAGGATAGTTTTATACTTAACATGTAATAGAGTGCACGTCCTTTACACACATACTAGAAAATTAATGGTTTGTTCTTTGACCCGTCACTAAAATCTTGCATAAAAGCTCTGCGTACAAGGGAATGTGGAAACAGAGAATAGTGAATGCCATTAATAATGCCTGTGTGCTGTTTCCAATCTTCTAGCCTACTAGCTTTCTCCTTTTTTTCTTTCCTTCCACCCCACCCTTGGCTGTGAAGTTTGAGGTGATATAAATATACTCAATAACTTATTCTTTACGGTTCCTTAAAAAAATTTATCACTACTAAAGTCACTTCATAATTGCAATAGGAAACTCTGGGGAATTATGGGAAGCTGCCACCACTTGGGTGGTTGTGGTACTTTGTTTTTAGTCTTGAGTCTGTCAGTGCACTCCAAATGCTGCAATTCCATGTGGCACACTGTTGTATTTAGCTGCAGAATTTTACCATGAAGTGCAGCAATCGCCAGCACAAATCATTGTATGTTTTGAAACCATCCTAGATCTTTTCTCATACGTTATTTTCATCACTTGAGTATTGCGTGTTGCTGTCTTTGCCACAGGTGAATTTATATGTCTGATGTTGAATTTTTTCAAACCCTTGGTTCAAAGTGAAATAAAAGGAGAATGCTAAGTAATGCTGGACACAACAAAAGTCATCACTGGGGCACAGAACATCTGATTGGCATTTATTTTTGCTTGCTGAATTTGGAAGTTTCCAAGGAAGAGTTGCAATCCTTGGTGTTGGGAGTGGAAGCAATTTTGGAATACAATGGTAATGTGGGAGAGCGATGACACATGTGGCCTCAGTGAGGGTGTGTATTCATCAAAAGAGGGTATGAATTTGAATTGCTTTTCCTCCTTTTCTATTCCCACTCACTCCAAGTTGTAAGCAGCTGGCGGTTTTCAGGGATGTTTCAGCTGAACTAGGTTTTAAGGAGCAGTTGGAATGTTGAGAGAAGGTAGCAGCAAAGCAGGTGTGCAGGCTGTTGCGGGGAGAAATGAATTAAGTACCAAAGGTGGCATGAGTAATAGAGTGAAGAGATTAATAGAAAGTCACAAGACTGTTGTGCTGATTTTTGGCTAGAAGACTGTGTGATTGTGTGTAGAAAGGTAATGAGGAAATCTACAACAGAAACGTTCTGTGGTAACCTGCTTTTCTGTCAATGTCAGTGATTTTCAAAATTGGGGTATTTTATGGTATGCCTGAAATTTGGTTCCAGAAGAAAAGCTATTCCAACATAATAAAATAAATGTGAAACTGAAAAGGAAAAAAAAAAACCAAACCAAAACACACAACCCCAAAAAAACTCAACCAACAAAAAGTCCCTCATTTTAATTGAGAGATGCCTAAAATGCTCTAATCTTGACATGGAAGACAAAAATACTGTAGCCACCAAAACAGTGGCAGCTTGCCAGAATGACTAGGAGCTTCCTATTGCAATGGTGATTAAAACAGCTGAAATTAATCATGTGACTTACCCAACCTTTATCCCTGTATTTTTTCAGAACTTTGGAGTAATTTGAAGTCTTCAGTTTTCACTCTGCTTTGGAACAAAATACAATTTTGAAATTTTGATTATCTTGTATGAGTCGTGTCCTTAGCCCAGTTCTAGTCACATAGCTAATTCTTACACTTAATTTCCTTTAACTTTTTTTGTTCTGATGAAAGAACAAAATTAAGAGAACCTCTTTTATAGCAATGATTTGAAATCAGCAAACTAAGACCGTCTGATTACTGGGTTTAGTGGACTGAGAATAAGATAGTGAGTGACTACAAGTAGAGAACGTAGTAGTAGAGAAACATAGACAATGTTGCTGATGCAAATTTGTACATACTCAACTGATACAACGCACAGGGCTTTAATGGTGGATGATGTTTAGCGCCATTTGTTTTCTCTTACTGCTGCTGCCAGGACAGGCAAAGGCCACGCTAGCAAATATTGTGTGTTTCAAGTGAAATGCGTCTTGTGTTGGACCTTACTTTATTTTATCCATATTAAATAGCAGATCTAAACCTAAAAGGAGCTAAGAACCTGCTCCTTATAGCAGAACCTGTTTGTTACTGAAAAGTGGCTTCTGTTTCAGGAACTGTAAATAAGTGAGTGATGAAAGCTGAATTGTTTAAAGAACAAATGAACCACTTGAGTTACTGTATCTTGCGGGAACCTATTCTGAATTCTCAAGTGTTTATATTATCATCTCAATGGCTGGAAACTCCTGTGTTTTGCTCTTGGAAAGACTAGTGGAAAAAACTGTTAAGCAACTGAGATGGCTTGTTACCCTCTCCTAGTAGCTGGACACTCTAGCTTCTGCTTGTTTTGGCTCAATCCTGACTGCGTGCTTGGTACCTTCGTGTTCTCTTGCCTTCCCCTTCAGCAAGGCCAAAACCATCATCTTCTAAACCAGTTCTCTTTGGAGAGTTTTAGGACATCACAAAGGAATCCCACTTTTAGATTCTAAGATATTTTTTTTAATTGTTTTTTTTATCTCCCAGGAAGAGGCAAGGGTCACCTCTTTTGGGAGAGTGGAAATAAAGCTCATGTCTCTCCAGGGAATAATGCTGAAAGAGGGAGAATATATGTTAAATTAATGTAGCAGGAGGAACAAGTTTTGCTGCCGTGATTTCTGAATTTCAAACATTAAAATGTTAAATACATGCTTACCTAAACAGTGTAGTAGGTGGAAGAGTATTCTGGGGATGCTACCTTGACTGAGGTGGACATAAAGATCTCTCTCAGTGATCAAAGTCATTCATGTTGGTGCAAGGAGCTTTCAAACTAGCTAAGCAAGTCTGCTGTGATGTCCTGGAGAAAGGAGCCTCTGTCCACAAGTATTTCAGTAGATCTGCAGGATGTGGTGAACTCCAATAATAGACTTGATTGCCACAAGCCACAGCTGCCTCTATTCTAAGCCAAAGTGCCTGTAGTCTGCAGTAGACCTAGGAATCCACTAGCACTAAGGGAATAAAGTGTTCTTTTGTCCTTTGAAGTAGAATCTCCTGCGTATCTCCTCTCACTTCTGCTGCTTGGAAAAAACAAACAAAAAACCACCCCCAAACTGAGACTCACAAATGAAAAAAATAACATTTTTCAGTCATTTTTCAGTACCATTGTAGCTGCAGAGGAGCCAACTTGTGAACCTAACTAGTTGATATATTCCTACTCTTACTAAGCTGCTCTGTTACTCAAATTGAATGCTGGATTCTGCCCAGATGTCTAATTACTAATTACCTATCTTGTTGAGCAGGTCTTGGAGGAAAATTGACTCCTCTTGGTCAGCCTGTTTGGTGGCAGGACCTGAAGGATATATTTCTCATTACATAGTCATTATGTAGTCCTCATGTGGCACATTCAGAAGAATAAGAATAAACATATCTTTAATGATGACCAAAGATTGGCAACAAATCACCATTGGATCACTTTTCTTTTGCATGATTTATTCTAGTATGATTTTCTATCTGAGAAAGTCATGGAGACTTAGAGACAGAAGGGATTCAAAGGGCCATAACCATTCACCTGTCCAGAGCAGATCTGGTTAGAGGACTCATGGTTAAGATTGTCAGGTCATTCGTGGAGACTTGCAATATTGGAGACTGCTCCAGCAGTCTGAGACTCGAGTTTCAGTGTATTGTAGTGCTTGACTGACCATTATTGGTAAAAATATTTTATGAATGTGTAATGTGAGCATTCTGTTCATTAGGCCCATTACTTCTCATCCTCCTGGATGTAGATAATAGAACATAGTTTTTTCCGTGAAGCTGATTAAAGGTTCTGTGTTCACTAGCAACCTTCTGCCATAGGTTAACCGTGTTGCTTATGCACTCACTCTTTTTTTTTTTTTTTCCATGAATTGTGGGGTTTAGACCTTTTATTCCTTTATATTTTTCCCAGTCAGCCCAGATAGTTCTTCAGTATATTGGTTTGTGCAAAATTCTTACCTTTTACTCTAGAAAACGTGACGTTGTCTTTGTACAGTTGAGGAATCCTTTTTAATTCAAAGTTAATGTGAGTTTATAGGAACAAATTTATATGAACGGTCTGGCATCCAAAATGCAAATTATTTTAAGATTTTTCTGTCATGTGAAGTCAGTGAATATGCAAGATTATTCCACCAATGGGCAAGAATCATATTTTTTTCTAGAACTGTTTCTATTCGTTACATACCCTGATAAATTGTTTGTGACAAGTTTTTCCAGCTTTATAACCAAGAAAAGGGCATGTTAGGGTAGAAGGAATCTGGTCTTGAACTAATATGAGGAAAAAAATGGACTTATGCTCCTTTCCATGGTCTTAGCTCTTTCATTTTTGTTGGAGAGAGGTGGAAGAGTCTTAGACTCGCGCAGTCATTCAGGCTGGAATGGGTTTCAGGAGGTCTGTAGTCCAACCTCCTGCTCAAAGCTGCGTTCAGAGCAGGTTGCTCAGGGCTTTTCTAGACAAGTCTTGAACACCTCCAAGATGGAGACCCCACGGTGTCTGTGGGCTACCTGCTCCATATCCTCATAGTAAAAAAATTTTCCTTGTATCCAGTCAGAACCTTCTCAGTTCCATTTTTATGACCGTATTGTCTCTGTTTAAACCACTGTGAACCTGAGTCAAGAGAACAGCTCTGTCTTCTTAGTAACTTCTTTGTAGGTACGGGAAGGCTGCCATCAGCTTCTCCTGAAAGCTTCTCTCTAGGCTAGAAAACCCTAGTTCCTTCAACCTCTTTGCATGGCATAGCTTCAGCCCCTTGAGTAGGTTGCTGTCTAATGAGTACCAAGGAGAGTAATTGCTTCCCTTGATCTGCTGGCTATGCTCCTGTTGATACAGCTTAGGATGCTGTTGTTTCATGTAAGGTGGATGTTAATATCTTGGTGATTCAGCTCTAGAGAAGTATGTTGAAATGTTATCATTTCAGTAATCTAGGGCACTAAGAGAAAACAGAAAATATAGTCAATAGGTTTGTTTTCTGCGACCTTAATACGTTCCTCAGGTTTCTGTGGTCGTGCTATCCCAGCTGTGTTGTTCTTCCCCTTCTCCCTTAGTTGCCCTCCTCCAGCTTTTATATCCATTACGCAGTTTAAATCAAATTTGTCAGAGAAATATGGGAATGAGAAACACCGTTATACTCCTACTTTTCGCCTCATGACAATCAGCAAAAAGGTAAATGAGAAACCCAAAGTAGTTGTCCTGAGGGGGGAAGCTGGATAGTGGCAGTTTAATCCCTGATCCACTGCAAACTAAGGCTGACATTTGACAACCGATCAGCACACCTGTACCTACGAACCATGTGCTGCTACTTGCATCTTTTTCAACACTTTTAGCTGTGTGACAGAATGAAGAGTATTGCAAAGAGTGAAGGAGCCAAGTCCATAAAAATGTGAAGTTTGCCAGTTTTGTTGCTCCCAGAAACCTTTTTTCTTTTCCATGATCTGAATTGAAACTTAATAATCTGGAGCTAAACGTTGTTGGAGACAAGACTTTTTCTCTGGTAGGAAACTGGTGATCTGTAATGAATGTCACATCTGGAGTTTTTCCATATAAATGGTTCCTGCTTGTTCCCATTTTTTGACTCATTTCTAGAGTATGGGTTTCCCGCCCCCGACCACTTTTTAAACTAGAAATTTGTCTTTCTATTTGTCAATGTACTTACCAGTAACATGTAAAAAGAGTGAGTGTTAGCATGGATTACTCAAACTGTTAGTAGTCTACTTCTGTTTGTGAGAACGCGTTTCCTTTTGCTTACCGATAGTTAGACCAAATGGAACTTCTAAGAAATAGAAGTATTTCTGTGACTGAAACAAACGTATTTTTCATTCTGCCTTCTGCATCAACTAAAGACTGAAAATTGGTTGCATTCTGGTGGAAGGATAATTTATGTTCAAGCAGTTGCTATCTGAAGGCATAAATGCTCTTTTCGCATAATAGTATTCTTTTAGTTGACTGGGTAATGTTTCTAATGCCTGAAGTATTAATGATTCTATGAAGAGATTATTTTTGCTGGAGGTTTTCTGTTTACTGTCTGTATAGTTGCTGGGCCTGGAGATTGTAGTTGCATTTTACTAGATGCACATAAATTCAGCAACAAGCACTGTCATGCTCGGAGAATTTGCATTCTTACCCCTGAGCTTGGCTCCATTGCTACTAGAGGAAAGATTCAAGAAATAGTCTACAGTTAATTTATACTTTTTCTGGGCTCTGCTGTGAATGATGGTGTTAATGATAATTACTTCTGTGAACTTCATAAGAAAATACTGAAGGATTATCAGAAGTAATTCTGTTCAGGCAGATACCCTTAATTATGCTAGTGACCTTATTTAATATATTGGTCAGTAAATGTGGTAAGATAATATAAAAGCTTTAATTTTGGTCTGAATATTTTCATTAGGTATCAAGAGGAAAAGCATAGCTTTTTTCTCAGGGCTGACATGTCCCAAACCATCCGAATAAAACACTCTGTTGTTCCTTGGCTGTGAGAGCAGTGGGCATGTATGGTCTGGGCTGGTCACTTTCATAAGCTTTTGTTTAATATTTATATAGCACCTCTGCCTAAGTGGGCTTCCCTTTCGTGTCTGCTTTAGGTAATTGAAATTGATTATTAATTTCCAGGTACAGAGAAAGAGGAAAAAAACTAGCAGTCACTTTGTCACCGGGGAAGGCATTTTCTTTTAAGTGCAATATATTTAAATTTCTCACTGGCATGATACCGATCTTTATTATGTTTCAAAGGCAAGTGCAGAAAACAAGTAGGACAGCAATATAAAGCTGTGTTGTGAAAGGTATCTTTTTTTAACTGGCAGGATACCTGCCTTTGAATGCTGGATGTTCTGTTTTTCTGCTTTTTAGAAAACAATTTCGGAAAATGACATAATAACATTAGGGCAAAATTTTTGGTGCTGGTTTGACTGAAGCACTAGAGATCACTAATGCAAAGCTGTATTTATTTTATTTTTTTTTTAATTTTAAATGTGTCTTAATTAACCTTTGTAATTAACTTAAATGTGGTTGAGGTTTCAGCCTATTAGTAGTTGCAGTGTAGTTCAGAATAAAGTATTATAGTTCTTAAGAATAAAATAACCTTGTGGTTTTGTTACAGTCCAGTGCAGTTCCATGTTATTGGCCAGCTATGTTGTCAATAATGTAAATGGAGAATAGCTTTAGTCATCTGTTCTAACACAGGCCGATGTGAGCAATTATGTTTATAAGACAGACACCAGAACTGTCCTATTCCTTAGTTTCTGTCTGTAATTTCTTCCAAAATCTGGATGGATTACAGCCAGTTTCCCACCAGCCACTACATGGTTTCTTCACAGGATATTTTTGCACCTTATTTACAGTGAGATTTGAGGCTTGTGCAGTATTGACTCCTTTCCCAAGCCCTGCAGAACATCCCTGCAAAAGGTCCACTGCCTTACTCTGCACTGTGCATTTCACAGACATTTCTCTTCAAAGGGAAAACTCTGAGGCCAATAATTAGTTGCAAAATTTCGCTAATCTCTTTGTATTGGGCAGTACAGTTCCAATAAATCTGTGTGAGAGGTTGAGACTTAGGATGGTGGTTTCTCGATATTTACAAAATCTGCTGGCGTGGGAGATTACAGGCAGACGAGAGTGAGAAGATTTGAGAGACTCCCAGCACGCAAGTGGGACAGTCTGGTGGGGGACAGTGATTCCTTCCTTTGACTATCGGTGGCACTCTCATTGCAGGAATGGCTCTGCATGTAGCAGAGCAATTGCTGAACGGGCTCCCATTGCAACCCAGATCATTACAGTACATTGGCATGAATTTCAGGTTACCATAAAACGCTGTTTCAGTGGATGACTGGTGGTTCAGGAACAGCTGGCATGGACTGGAACTTCTCTAGTAGTGGTTGCTCAGGCATCAGAGCTCCTCACCTCATGAATCACTCTAAGAAATATATAGATTTGTCTTGGGTGGGTACATTGTAAGGTTTCTTTTCCTTGCTTTTTTTCACTGTGTAGTAAGTCACAGGTGACATACTAGAGCTGGCGTCATGGTGACAAAAGCTATGCCTAACTCGGTCAAATTATATGTACAATTTAATTGTACAATGTTCAAGAGACTCTCAGTGGGTGTGTAAGGCAGTGGTAGTTAGCAACTGGTTTTTGCATTAAGGTATCACTAAGGCTGTGGTTTGCTGCTTCTGTTCCCACTTTAAAGGAATCTCATTATTTTCCCACAGTAACTTTTTGAAGCATGTGTGGATTTTAATTAAGATTTTGCTTTCCCCAAATACTTACTCTGTTAACCAAACGTCTCATTTGAATCAAACTGGGACAGATTGCATGGTTTATTTCAGTTGACAGCACTTAATCTAGATTAATTTGTACAGTTCAGCATTTCACTGATGGAAAATAAAAGGTGACATTGGAGGCATATCAGAGTTTGCCTACAGTGTGAAAATCAAAGAAGAAATGTTTCCCAAGCACATGCAAGTACTGTATTACTGAAAGGTCACTGTTTGTTCAAGCTTTGAAGTATGACTTCATACATAATGCATGACCTTTGGAGAAAACACAAAAATTTTATGGAAAGAATGGATATTTTAAAACTTGCGTTATTAACTGTATTTCATGTAGGTATAGTTATGCATGTTAGCACAGATGTGCCAGTTAGGTCTTAAGAGCTAGCAATGCTCTTTAGTTTTCTTACATGCAAGCCTTGCCTGTTTATATATCTGTCTCTGTTACTGTTACTTTCTCATGTTATAGCTTGAGACTCTGCAATTAAATTATCTGAAAAGGAACTTGTAAGAGGGGTGTGCTCAGATTTGTCTCTGAATTCAGCTTTACTCATCGGTAGTCTGTTTTGCATTTTGCATTTAAATCTCCTCCTACCCAACTTTCCTCTTTTACCATAGAACTTGCATTTCAGAAAGCTCGTCAATCCTGCAGTGTAAACTTTGTCATTTGTTGTTTCACGTGGTATATAAAAACGCATCTTATTAGGGGCAAAAAAGGTGGAAGAGAGAATCCCATCATCAAGCCATAACCTAAATTGGTGTTCTGTCGAAATTCCTTTGCCTGCCAGTTTGAAATTAAATTTTAAGGAATTGAAGAATTTAAGATTTGGCCAAGAACGGTTTGGCTATCAGAATCAGAATGGTTGAGGTTGGAAAGCACTTCTGGAGGAACCTCTTGTCCAACCCCTGCTTAACTGCAGATCAGGTTGCCCAGGACTGTGTCCAGGTGGCTTAAAGAATATAAATAATATAAGGGTATGAGAATATAAAAAGTAATCCTCATGCTTTCAAGTCTTTTTAAAACTACTTTTGTAATTTTTAAAACAATGCTTATATGTCTTAAGAAGGTATTTCCAAGGTTGAAATTTTGCAGATAATTTAGAACAGGTTTTCATTTAAATAAGTAACACTTTCTAAAGCTATAAATATGCAGGATGATGTATGGTGTTACAGTGTACCTTAGAAGTCTAGATAAACTTCTTATGGGATATACTTTTCTTAAGGCAATTATGCTACATATTTATTGTTAACAATACAGCTTGTCCTGAGTTCGTGGTAGTGTGGATGTATATGTATGAATCTATTAGGATTACATGTTATTACTCATCCACACACACAAATGTGTTAGTGTAATTTATGAGTTCACATGTGTATGTATATATAGAAAATAAAAAATGACATATCTCATCTTTGCTGGTTTGCTAATAACATAATGAACACCTTATCACAGTTAAAAAGTCAGCGGCTCATACTTGATATAAAGAATTTGTGCTTAGGTACATACAGGCAACACACTGCTTTTGAAGGTTGCGTAGGTACTGAAGACACGTGGCTCCATGCTAACTTGTATGCATGTGTATATGTATTTTTCAACTTTTTTTTTCTTTTTTTTTTTCACTCAGTAGTTCTTCATGGTTCTTCCTTCTGGAAGCAAGCATGAGCTGTCAATAAGAATAGCTGTTCTTGGCTCAGTGCGAGAAGCACAACATAGAAAATTCCTCAGTCAAACACATGGTAAATGAAGGAAGAATGTGAAATTAATGTCTGCTTGTGTTACTATTTTGTGAAACTTACTGCTGTTAATACCAGATTTACTCTGCAAGTGTGTTAACATGTTCAATATTTTTGGTGAAACAAACATCCCTGTTATGTTTTTGTTTATTTCTTGCATGAAACATCACTAGTACTGTTGAGATATCTGTTAAATTAAACTTTTGTTTATATTTAGGTTTATAAGTTAGATGGCATCCCCTTGATCCTGGACAACTGCAGCATTGATGACAACAATCCTTGTATCCTTTACAAAAGAATTCTAATTATTGAACATGACTCATAAGAAAAGGTGGGGGGGTTTAATGTATTTATGCCAGCATTGCTTTCACTTGGTACCTAAGTCTAACTGGCCTCATGAGTTTCTAGGTTGTATTTAAGTGCTTGGTTTAGAAGTGAGAAAACTCATAAATATACTTTCATGAACTGGATTCTAAATAAGCTGAACTGTGGTTATATTCTGTTTCCTAAAATAACAAATATTCCTGTTTTACAAATGTTAATTCAGAGAGCTAACTGTGATAGAAATCTGAATTAAGACTATGTTTGGTCATTGTATCAGATCTAGGAGCTTTTGCTTCAACTGCAGTCTATTCAGTAGACTGAAATAAGTACCCCATCAATTCTATATGCTTATTAAATCTGACTGGAGAACTTATTCTAAGCACAGAGACAAGGCTAGCAAGCTGTAATGAAAATGTGTATAATTGAGAGAATTAATGATGCAGATTACTGAAATGCTGGGGAGATTTTAATATAAATGGCATTGTGCTTCATATTTGGGACTTTTTTTCTCCTAGAGTTTAAGAGCAGAGACTTTCCAAGATAGATTGCTATTAGAGGGAAATAACTTCATATTGAAGATAAACAGTTGTTAAGCAGACTTATCCATCTCTTCATGAACTGCATAGTAATCTTGCTGGTGTGTTCAGTGGGTGAGCTATTATTTTCTGTCATCTAGTCACTAGCTCCTTGTAAGTTTCTGATAAGTGCATCTGGAAATCAAATGCCTTTCCTGTCTAGAGTAATGTGAGCTTTCTTATACTGAACACATGAAACGGATTTTTTTAAAATGAATTTGTCAAAAAAAGCTCACTTGTTAAAAAGTATCATAAAAAAAAAAGTTGTGAAAATGTTACATGTTCTCAAAATTGTGTACTGTAGAACATCATCTACATATATCTTAAAAGGATGAAATCATATAGGGACAGATGATAGCAAAATGTTAACAAGCTGGGTGGAGGAGCGATGGGTGTTAAGTACCCTCTGAGTTATTCACTTTGTTGCTTTATATGCAAGGTTTTTACATTCATCACTATCCCTATAGTTGGAGGCCTGACTGTGTGTCTCTTGAGAGTGCACCGAGTAGCAGAGTTGTGCTTCCACAGTCTGATTCTGGTGAGGGGCACTGCTGGATGTGGTGGGAAGGGCAGGGAAAGTTACTTTTCCTAAGCAGAAGAGCAGCCCTGAGAAAACCTGGTAAGGAGTTTTGATCCCAAGTCACTTCTCCTTTGCTGGAAAGCACAGCTGTGCAGCGACTTTTAGAATTTCTTTCTAGGATTAATCCTTCATTTTAGCTGTTAGTAAAAGAGGATAAAGTTTGAGGCCTTCAAAGGCTAGAGTTGTAATTTACGATCTTGAATGAAATGAAAGCAAAATACCATGGGAGCCTTTACTTCATTTTGAGCAATGTGGAACTTCTTACACCTCTTCATACAGGCTGACGTTTTATGGCTGCACTATAAACTCCTCACCAGAGGATAAAACTTTGCTTACTTGGTTTTTAAAGACTAACTAGATGTAATGACACCTCTTAATATGAGCTTTCACCACTGATCCATAGCATACAGTATTCAGGTATATGAAAAAGTAAGTAGCACTTGGGCAGAGGGGGGACTTGGCCTGCTGTGACAAAGTTTGCTGCATCAGCTTTTGGAGCACAGCTTCTACTTGGTTTATCATTTTGACCTAGAGCTATTCCAGGTGCTCTTGTGCTACATGAAGTGAATGCTGCCCTGCTTCTTTCCTGCCTCTAACGTTCCTCATCTGCTGCATTCTCAGCATGTCTCATGCAGGGAAGCAGAAGGAGTTTGCAGTTTATACCTGTCTCTTCTTTCATCTGCTTCACAGCATATTCTGCTACTTCAAGGCACCACAAACCAAGTCCTTAGTAGCATGTAGGTGCCTGACTCCATTGCATAACATTCCTCTGTTTCTCTCCTCCCTCTGTGCACCCAGTCCTGTCTGGCACAAATCCATTTTGTGATGCTTGTAAACCAGAGCAATGCTCTTACTAAGATTTGAAAGCCTACTTGCTTAAAATTGAAACATCCTAAAATTGCCTGTATTGTCACTTTGTGATCCAGAGTGAATATATTTTGTCTCTTTTCAAGGAAGATTAATTAAAAGCAAGTATTTAGGCAACTCTTGAGCTGGCTGTTGAGAGAGTTGCCAAAATTCGAATAGGATCACTCAGTGGTGCTGCAGTTCGCCAAGATGATGTAGAAAGCTGCAAGGAAAAGCTTGGTGTAGCTCTTCAGCCATGATTCCTTCAGAGAGTCAGGTCCAGAAGCTTCTCTTTGTGTTCTTGTTTCTAGTGCCTGGTTTTGTGATTTCAGGCTGTGTTACTCAGATTTCTCCTTCGATAAACCTGATTGGAAGAATTTCCATCCAGATACCTTCTATATAAGAACAACTTAGATTTCTTAGTGAAGCATTTGTAGATGCACATTTTTATTTGATGTTTATCTGTTTTGGAGACACCCAAGCTCTATAGTTACGATGTCATTATGTTTTCTACTGAAAACAGAGTTCCTATACTGATTTTCTGTGTTTTATTAAGTTCTGCCTCCAAATTACACATACAAAATTTTCCACAGAAAAATGTAACTTTTGTGGTAAAAGTGATAGGATTTTTTTTCTGGACAAAAAAAAAAAAAAAAATCATTTCCCTAAAGTATGCAATCCATCAGGAGAAGCTGAACTGCCATGTTAGATGTTAAAAGAGCTCTTTATTACCTTTGAGAGCCAAAATCCTTTGATAAATCTTTTTATTTGTAGCGTATGGAAGCATACTGAAAGAGGAAATGGGTCTGCTCTTATCCTAAAATAAATTCCTTTGTAAACCTGTCATTACCTTAAAATTGCATCCTTTGAGATCCTAAACAGTTCTGTAATGTGCATAGAAATATCAGGATGTTCGTCACTTATGAGATTGCTAGCTGAAATTCAACTGACATGTTTGCATTGCTTTAACTTTTTAGGCTTGAATTCATTTTTCAGTGCCCAGTTTGGGAGAACTGTTATCTTGTCTAATTACATCTGAGACAGACTTGAATCTTTTACATTTATACTAAAAATAGTATTTTTTTCCTTCAGGATATTTCATGAATAAAAGCAACAAAAACCCCTCCACCCTTGTTAGTAACAGGTATGAAGATGATTATGGAGAGTTAAGAGCAAATTTGCTGTACCTCTTGCAAGTATTTGAATTGGTATTTTAAATTTTCAGCTACTATAACTTTGCATGGTTCCAAGTAAATTCAATGGAGAAATGCTGAAAGATACCAGATTTTCAGCTGTTAGCTATTAGGCTTTTAGCACAGGGGAAAAGGTAAACAGAGTGACACTGAGGAGATGCAGTTCATTATAGACCTTGGGGTCTGAAGAGAAGGTTGAATGTCACTTTAACTTTTTCTGTCCCCTTTAAGTCTTCCATCTTGGATTGGTCTGTATCCTAATCATAACTGTCCTTCTGTATTCAAAAGAAAAAAGGGTGTTTCAAAATGCAAGTGGACTTGTTTGCCTTTAGATTAAGGAGAGGTTCTTTCATGAGATGAATTTTTGGGGTTGAAAATTCAGTTTCTTGTTCTGCTTCTGACAAGTTGGAAGCATTGTGCTTTACTTATGTAACCTGTGTTTAAAAACAAATAAATTAAACCTGCCACAGAACAGCAGAGTGGGTTGGAGATCCCCATCTGGGTAATACCAGTAAAAAATTTACTCTAGATCCTGCTTTTCAGGTTATTTGGGTTGAAAAGGTGTTCTAAATTAAAATATCTTCTATTTTGCTCTCTGAGCCACTGTCTTCCTTATCTCTGACAGGCTCTAGCATCAGACAAGAGCTCTTCTTTTTGTTCTTGTCTTTTACCTCATCCTAAGCTCTTACTGCTTCTTCCAGCTTCATTTCTGACCTTTCACAGATTTCCACTTGCAGACCTAAGGAGGGAGGCCAGCCCATTCCAATCAAAAGACTATTGACTCTAATCATATAGAAAAGGTGCTTATGAAAGACTTTATTTAAACTAACCTGTTTTATTGAAGACTTTTCAGTTTACCTTAACTACGTTGTCTGTTTTTTTGCTACTTCCTAACATTTACACTCATGAGTAACACACAAAGATGTCTCCTTTTTTTTTTTTTTTTTTAATTTAATGGCTGGCCCTGGAAATATTTATTGCTATTTTAGGAAAAATATTATCCAAAGTACTTCAATGTAATAGCTGTTAGTGGTAAAACTTGAAAATCAGAAGTGAAATGCAGTTTTGAAGATGGAATATTCTTGTTTTTTCAGGATGCTTGCCAATCTTACCCTTTTGAGATTCTTACATTAGGTGTCTCGATAAATTGATTTTGTGAATGGCTGAATTTAATTTGAATGACCTTATGTAAGCATCCATATTATATTAACCCCTAATCAGGCATGTTTTTCTGTTAGCCAAAAGTGCAGTCATACTTGCGAAAAAAAAAATCCTGCTGTGGGGGAGGTGTGTATGTGTGTATGTACACACACACATATATCACAGAATGGTTTGAGTTGGAAGGGACCTTAAAGATCATCTAGTTCCAACCCCCCTGCCACAGGCAGGGACACCTTCCACTAGACCAGGCTGCTCAAAGCCCCATCCAACCTGGCCCTTGAACACTGCCAGGGATGGGGCATCCACAGCTTCTCTGGGCAACCTGTTCCAGTGCCTCACCACCCTCACAGTGAAGAACTTCTTCCTTGCATCTAATCTAAATCTACCCTCTTTCAGTTTGAAGTCATTACCCTGTGTCCTGTCTCTATATGCCCTTGAAAAAGTCCCTTGAAAGTTCAGCTTTCTTGCAGGCCCCCTTTGGGTACTGGAAAGCCGCTCTAAGGTCTCCCCAGAGCCTTCTCCAGGCTGAACAACCCCAATTCTCTCAGCCTGTCTTTACAGGAGAGATGCTCCAGCCCTCATCATCTTCATAGCCCTCGTCTGGACTCACTCCAACAGGTCCATGTCCTTCTTATGTTGGAGGCCCCAGAGCTGAACACAGAACTGCAGGTGGGGTCTCACGAGAGCGGAGTAGAGGGGGAGAATCACCTCCCTCGACCTGCTGGTCACGCTGCTTCTGATGCAGCCCAGGATACGGTTGACTTTCTGGGCTGGAAGCACACATTGCCAGGTCATGTTGAGCTTCTCATCAACCAACAGCCCCAAGTCCTTCCCCGCAGGGCTGCTCTCAATCCACTCATTACCCATCCTGTATTTGTGCTTGGGATTGCCCCGAACCATGTGCAGGACCTTGCACTTGGCCTTGTTGAACTTCATGAGGTTTGCACGGGCCCACCTTTCAAACCTGTCCAGGTCCCTCTGGACGGCATCCCTTGCCTCCAGCGTGTCGACCGCACCACACAGCTTGGTGTCGTCGGCAAACTTGCTGGGGGTGCCCTTAATCCCACTGTCCGTGTTGCCGACAAACATGTTAAACATGGCCGGTCCCAATACCGACCCCTGAGGAACGCCACTCGTCACTGTTCTCCACTCAGACATCGAGCCATTGACCACAACTCTTTGAGTGCGACCATCCAGCCAATTCCTTATCCACCGAGTGGTCCATCCGTCAAATGGATGGACCCGCCCTGGTCAGATCTGTCATTATCTCAACCCTTTGGGCCCCACGTTGGGTGCCAAAAAGGACTGTCGCGGTTTAACCCCAGCCAGCAGCTAAGCACCATGCAGCCGCTTGCTCACTTCCCCCCCCCCCAGTGAGATGGGGAAGAGAATTGGGAAAAAAAAGTAAAACTCTGGGTTGAGATAAAGACAGTTTAATAGGACGGAAAGGAAGAAAATAATAATGATAATAATAAAATGACAATAATAATAAAATAATTGGAATATACAAAACAAATGATGCACAATGTAATTGCTCACCACCTGCCAACCGATGCCCGGTTAGTTCCTGGACAGTGATCCCCCCAGGCCAACTCCCCCCAGTTTATATACTGGGCATGACGTCACATGGTATGGAATACCCCTTTGGCCAGTTTGGGTCAGCTGTCCTGGCTGTCTCCTCCCAATTTCTCGTGCCCTTCCAGCGTTCTTGCTGGCTGGGCATCAGAAGCTGAAAAATCCTTGACTTACTCTAAACACTACTTAGCAACAACTGAAAATATCAGTGTATTATCAACATTCTTCTCATGCTAAATCCAAAGCGTAACACTATGCCAGCTACTAGAAAGAAAATTAACTCTATCCCAGCCAAAACCAGAATAGCATGTCTCTCCACTTTAGGAACAAGGATGTCATGCGGGACAGTGTCACATGCTTTGCACAAGTCCAGGTAGTTGACATCAGTTGCTCTTCCCTTATCCACCAACACTGTAACCCTGTTGTAGAAGGCCACCGACCTTGTAAGGCATGATCTGCCCTTAGTGAAGCCACATTGGCTGTCACCAGTCACCGCCTTATTTTCCATGTGCCTTAGTATAGTTTCCAGGAGGATCTGCTCCATGATCTTGCCAGGCACAGAGGTGAGACTGACTGGCCTGGGTCTTCCATTTTTCCCTTTTTAAAAATGTTTATATATATGAGGAAGCACCCAGCTGGCTATGTTTTAGGAGTAAGAATTTTCAGCAGTTGTGAAAGGAAAACCTGTGGTTGCTGTGGATATCCATACATAGGCCCCTTAGTTTGTATAATGGATGAAAATGTAGAAAATATAAGTTAATTTTCAGATACTCCTTCCCTAAGCTGCTTCTATGATATTCAGTCTGAAAGTCATCTGAGGGGTAGATTGAAAATACTTTTGACTTTATGGCAGCAGCAAGTATAATTGTGGTTCATGAAACTTCTGGCTAAAGCTAGAAGAAATCAAGTTGCTATGGTCTACAACAATGGCAGTTTGTTTTTGTGAGATGCCAGCAAAGACTTTTGGGGGAGCTGACAGACATTTTGTTTCTAAGTTACAGAGTGCAACCTAAAACAGGCCACATACTGTAAAAAAAGCCTTACAGCTGAATAGCAGCCAGTAGAAAGCAAAAATCAGAGTGTGAGTTGACTTTTTAGAGTAAACCATCATACAGTTGAGCATTTTCATGTAAATGTGGCTATCTCATGTATGTTGGCAAGAAAATACAGCGTAATGTTACATCAGTAATGGTTGCCTTTCTTTGGAAAGCTCACTTCAGGCACCACCAATGCATTTAGTAGTTTGAGGTGACCTATTTGATTCTGTATTTTCATAAGCATACATAAAATCCTGTTATTTCAGTGGATATGGTCAGTGCAAAGGACCTAGACTACTGATGAAAACAGTAATGACCTCCTCATGCCCAGTCAAGTTCTGCCCACTTGGAAGAAAGTACCCTTTTCTTCATCCTATCGACACTTGCTTTGCTGCACAGGTTTGGAGTCTACCTGGGCTAAATGGAAGTGTATTCTTTGAAAGAAGGTTTCAATTTTGCTTTATTGCAGGTTGCTGCTGCTGCAACCCATATCCTTGGACACAGAGCACTATTAGAATCTTATTTTCTGTGAACCAGTACTGACTGTGTTACTATGACTTTAACAAAAAAGTTAGTAAGTTTTTAGTGACCCAGCAGTGGTTGAGGTTGGCAGTGAAAGAACGGGACTTGTCAGCACAGGTAAAGAGCAGAAACTTGTTGGCCTGAACCTTTAGGTTCATAGTGCCAAAGACAACACAAAATATCAGCTGGGTGGAAGCCAACTACCATAGATGGAACTAGGATGAAAAGAAATGGTCAAGCAAGAAGAAGTTGCTGTATTGCCATACTCCAATTCAGACTGATTCAACTCCAATGTGCTGAGAATTCTTCTTTAACGAGAGTGGGAGGATTTCTGGTTTGTGGCATATGCACAAACCTTAGCTCCTTCTCTGTATCTTACAATTATATTCAGATGAACTGGTCAGACTAGAAGCTGGAACAGGTACAAGTGTGGTTATTCATTGAGCAAGAACAGTCTGAGAGGGGCTTATTCCTTTCACCTTATTCAGCAGACCAAATCCTATCCTGTTCCTGCAAGTTGCTGCAAATTCTTTATAGCTATATTTTGTTAGATACTAATGGAGCCTAGGGGTCTGTGTGGCTCACAAGGGAATCCCTCAGTGTTGTATGATAAGGGGATTTTTTTTTGGCTGCAGTGGTGGGCTGGTTTGCTAAGTGATTCCCAAGAGGCTTCAACCTTTTTTGTTATTTCTCATGGTGAAAGGGGAGAAACACAGCTATTCCCAAATGCTGCTTTTGGTTTTAGGTGAGAAGGTCATCTGCCCACCAATGCCTATTTCTGTCACTATCTGTCAGGGTGTTTTTACACTCTTGAAATAAGCGTTACAAGTAACCAGTCTTGTTCTTACAGAAGTGTTAATGGACTAAAGAGGTCTGCATTCTGTTCAAAGTAGGATTTTTCTATATGATACTGAATAAAGTGTCCTGAGTGGGATTATTGCAAAGCTCTGAAGGGGGAGGATCTAGGTGCATGCTCCCAGTTGAAAAGGGTACAGGAGGCCTTTGCGTAACCTAATTTTATTTTAATTCGCTTTTGACATGGGCTTCACAGCTGAAGAGTTGGAATAATACAACTTCCATGTCTTAACGCATTGTTTATCTTTTCTGTATGTTGCAAACTCTTTGGAACAGAACTTAGTTAAAGGTGAGGAACCAACCAAAAAAAACCTACCACATTAAGCGTGATATTTGGTAGATCTGAATTCTGACTCAAAGACTGCAGTTCTGAAATGTTGATTATAAGAAAATGTTTACTTTAGAATGAAAACAAAAGCGTGAAGTTTTCTTGTGAGGTGTTCTACATCTACTAGCCGTATCGGTAATCCACACTGTTCCCCAAGAACAAATTTTCTCTTGTCAAATGTAACATTCTCCTAATATGAAAAAGACTTAAGACCACAGAAGGAATGTGGTGTGCAGTACAGGAAAAGATATTCTGCGAAATGAAAGCACTGTCCCTTTTTTTTCTTCCAGAAATGACCACAGATTAAATTTTGTGTTTGGACATTTAACAAAGTTATAATTTCTAATGGTATATTTCAGGTTGCTGATGCCATAATTTCAGGATACAATTTATTTAGTGCAACTATGCAGGATGTAGGATCATCCTATGTAGGATGATTAAACACTGAAATTCAGAGTTCATGGGGAGGGGGGAGAGTATTAATTTTCTTGATGCTATATAAAATACTAAAGCAGATTTGCAGAGATGTAAATGTGAAGTCTCTTCTTCAGTATCTCACTTCTAGCCAGCTCCAGTAAGTGACAACTACCATCATTAAGAAACATGTGTGATGTACAGGGTCTGTCTTAGAGCTGGAGGAAGTTTAACAGAGGTATACAGAGTGCAGGAAGGCTCTTTCAAATGTTACATTATAATATTTCTAATCCTTTGAGAAGAGTAATCTCTGTAGGCACCAACTCATGCATGTAAAAGTGAAGAATTAAAGTTAATAACTCTATTTCTAAACCAAATATTGTCATATTTGTCCTCTGCCCTAATCCTCTTGGTGGATTTAAATCCATGACAGGCTTGAATTCTTGAAAGAAAGCGGATCTTTAGTTACCAGGAGCACCAAAAAAAAAAGAAGACATGGAGAAAATATAATATTTCACTGCTTTTATAGCTCAAACAGCTTGCTTGATTTTTCTGTAGACTTTCTTTTGAAAAATTCCCCTCTGGGCTGAGACGAAGCACTAGAAATTTGAGACCCGAAGGTTTTTGTTTTTTTTAAATAAAGCTAGGAGTGGTTCAAAAATATTGTTGAGAATGGAATGCCTTCTACAACCACCTTATCATATTTCAGTCTGTCTTCTTGACATTGTTTCTTGCATGCCTCCAGAGAATATTCAGATGTCATATGGCCAATGCTTTGCATAATATCTTTATTCTGACATTTTTCTGTTGTCCCATTTTCAGTCACTATTATTAAAACAAACTGTAACTTCAGCTGGCGAATGCATTGTCCTGTGTAGCTCCTTCCTAATCCTTAAATCGTTTTCCCTCACTTCCCCAGATCTTTGTTTAGTCTTGGTTCTATTCCCAAAACGGTTTCCAAAATGTAACCTTTCCTTTCTCACAAAGGATATATTTGCAGTCCATTCCACTGACCTTGTTGATTTGTTCTTGTCTCTTGATGTTCTGAGATTTCTTCAAGGAGGTGCAACCATTTCCTGAAATTGTAGCAGATATAATTGTGGCTAATGGCTATTTTGCAAAACATGGTAGAAAAACGTTAGTTGGTTATAATTTAGCTGCATCTTTCCAAACACCCATTTATTTAACTGTTGTTATTTTTGGATGCACCAGACATCATCTGGTGTCTATGAGACTGGAACTGGAGTCTCATTTACCTTCATTGTTTTGATTATTTGTCATAAAATAATGTTTGAAATCACCAAAAGCAGCAGGGGTAGGAGTTATGCTATTTAAGTTTTTCAAAGACCCTGAATCAATAAAATACTCAAGTACAATGCTGAAAGATAAGATGGCATACAGATCCTTGTTGAATCTATATAAATAGATGAATCTCTAGAGATTATAAATAGAAACAGAGCTTCTGTCCAAATTGTGAGTCAGCTTACCTTGTCATGTACCTTAGAGTGATAATTTATAATTAGTTTGACCACATCTCAGGTATTAACTGGGTTGGGTTTTTAAGTCTAGTGCCAAATTTTTGAAAGTTTTATTTGACTTCTATAATTCCCATTTTAAAGTGGTTTAGAAAAGCTGTTTATTTCTATATGTATGTGTATAAATATACATGAATATATTTCTGTGTGTAGGTGGAGCTTTTTTCTTTACATGTCCAAGGAAATTTAAAATTCCTACAGTCTGCCTGATATTTAATCAGTTTGTGAACACAGTTACCATCCCCCTATGCTTTAGTGCTTTACAGCTCAATGTTTGTGGTAGGTTTTGATAGTAATTTGATATATGAGTTTCAACTTAATGGAATTTTGCAATTTTTTTCTGTACCTGGGAAAAGAAGATAAGCTAAGGCATTTTTAACAGTTAGGTAACAGCAATTGAAGCTCTTTCTTTTTAATGTAACAACCTGCTAACTCTCTGGTACCTCTTATAGATAACTAACAGATTTAGTTGTCATGAATTCTTAAAATGGGATTAGTGTAATAGAAGGGACTGCAAGAACAGAATATTGTAACTGTGGAGCATTAGCTTGAGATTGATCAAGAGTGTGATTCTTTCTGTTTTAAAACCAGATGATTTATAGTTACTCATAAATTATGGGTTTCTATTAAAAATGTAAGTCATAATTTTAAAAAAAATTGGCAGCCTAAGCAGCAAAAATGAATGTGTCATATTCATGGTTTTAAGCTAGTATTACAAGTCTGAGTATAGGAAAAAGTAAAACAAACTAGAGGTTATGGCTTAAATTTATTTTTTTAAAGTTCTGTAAGTTTTGGCATAAGAGACATTATAATAAAAATAGCCTGACATAGCTAAACATGTACTATGGCTTTTGTAGCTCTGGAGTACTTGACCAAAATTTTGTGTTTAATCTCATAGTATACTAAGGTGTCTTGGCACTGTGATTTTAAGTCCCACAGAGCATGAGAGGAGGCACATAGGATATGGATTAAATGTTGTTTAGCTGGCAGGCATTAAAGACTAATAGCAATGTGGGTATATAATACTGTTCAGTGGTGTCTTGTGTGATCTGTTAACCTAGAAATACTAGTGATCTGGGGAGAAAAATCCCCACATTGCTCTAGGTAAGAAATGTCTTGGTAACCCAAATTGCTGTAGTAGTAAATGAACTTTAATGAACATTGGGTACCATTTTGCTGGATGTCACCGAAGTGAGTATGTAGTTAAAAGCAGTCAAGCCTTGGAACTAAAAATGAGCCCTCATGATTTGGCTCTGGATGTCAGAACTGGAGATTGCTGAAAATGTGTTTCTGAATGACCTGGAGAGCTTGGACTCTACTTGTGGGAGCATAGCTAGGAGTGAGAGGGCAACTGAATGTTCTGAGGTTTTGTTTTTCACTTTTTCTGAATTATTAATAGCCAGAAGGAACAGGCAACTGTGTTGCACCTGCAGTCAGCCATATAGCAAATTTTGGCAGAATTTGTGACACAGCTCTTGGTGCCTATGCTTCAAAAGGGATGCTGAAAATACAAATGAAGGGAAGAGGTACAAGAATTTTGGAAAGCTTGGAGTATCTCCCTCAGTTTCTCTCTTTAGTTCATGCAGAAGATGGTTACTGAGTGCCTTGATTATGATCTGTGAATTATTATTTTTCTTTAATCTATAATGAAAATCAGTGTTTGGAAACATTTCTAAACAAATCTAAACCAGAAATAAATCATAGGCTGTAATGAATGATTTATTTACCCATTGGAACAATTTATTTAGGGACACAGTGAAATCTTCTGGTCAACATTGGATGTCTTTCAGAAAAAGGCATGAAAATATCTTGCACATGAAACAGAATTGACAGCCTTGATTTCAAGAGTGGCTGACCTTTGGTTGTCTGTGTTCTGTGCAGAAGTGTTGGGCAAAAGAGGGATAATCGTCCATTCTGGTCTTAAAGTGTATTTGTTGCCCATAGATACTTAAATGGGTGAACTTTCACTGAAAGTTATACGTGAGATACAACATGCCCGTCTGTTGATTATACGGAAGATATCAGCCCCAAAACCTGTATGCTACCAGGCACGCTTTAAGAAATGGATTCATCATTGCAGATGATGGGTAGGATGTTCAGAGCCTGAAATAAATACAGGTAGCTAGAAAGATGGTGTTTGTCTGCTAGAGGAAGCGATAACTACTGGGGGGGGTGTTAATGAAGGCTTGGGAACTGGAAAAATATATTTATTCTACAGTTATTTTCTGCTATGGATGTTTTCTAATTTTTGTAGGCTGTGAATTACAGAGAATGTTGCCTTAGTGTTGAAAGTGTTGTGATGACTTTAAGCTGAGTAGTTTTGCCCATTTGTCTATTCCGATATGGTATCATTTGAGATCTTCCTCTGGCAAAGCAATGTTCTTCTACAGAGTGGAATTCGAGCTGCAAACCCCAGTTCACGTTTTTGGGGATAGGCTTTCTGTCTTTACCAAAATATTTTGTGGCAGCAAATTTGTACGGGGAGTGCTCCCGGTAAGCATCAGCAGCCCACCCTGGTCTCCCTGTCCCAGTAAGGAGTGGGAAAGGGCTGGCTGCAGGCACCTCATTTCATGCCTGTCCAGTGAAGCTTTGCTGCCACGTAGTGGTGGAGATTGAAGCTTGTTTGGTGGTGGATGGTCCAACCCTCCTACTGATCTCTTGGACCAGGTGAGAGTTACCTGCAGCAGAAATGAACCTCTGCTTTAGGTTCCCCAGTGTTACAAATCTTATCCTTAAAAAGTGTGATCAGGAATAAATGCCTTTTCCAGCATCCAGTGGTGCCTCTCTACCTTGGAGGCTTCTAGGTTAGATGAGTTGTGCTGTGTCTCTTCTGCAAGGGCCAGGTCAAGCAGGGAAAGGAAGGAAGGACATTCCCAGCTGAAAACAGCACTGCCTGCTTCTAGCTTTTAAACCCAGAATGTGGTGACTGCAGTCATAGGTGATAATAACTGCTATGGAATAAATAAAAATACAGGCAACTGCAATATTTTAGACCTTTGTATTCTAACTTCTAGGCAGAGTGTTTTAAGTTTGTATAGGCTGAATTCCTGAAGTTTTCTGATGCTCATAATTTAATGTCAGGTATAAATAGCATCCAAAGCATTAATTCTAAAAATATGAATTAGCTTGTTTAAGTAAATAAATTAAGATAAAACCATCAGTTCTTTACATTTCCTGTGATTATTTTTTTGGTAATGTCTTAAGCACAAGTAAAAGTTATGTAAAAAGGTAAAGCAGTTGTAAAGAATTGCTATCATCTTACACGCCTTCTAGGACTTCATAAAACTACTAAAACCCCCAACAGGAAGGAACCTGTAGAGCTTTATAAGTAATTTGGCTGACTGCGAGGGACCAAAATCCTGACTGTCTACTACGTGTGGTCAATCACAGCACGTTGATGCAAACTGTGACTAACAGTTGCAGTAGCTGTCTAGAGACCTCTTTTAATGGTGAGAAGAATTATCTTCAAGTTGCTGTGAAACAAAAGTACTTAAAAGGACTGAAAGACTTGAAGGGGAAATGTTTTATGTCTTTTCAGTTTGGTCCAGTCAGGTCTGTAAGTGGAAGTGATTCTTCTAACGTGACGCTTTACTATTTCACTCCTGTCTGTAGAAGTTTTAGTGATAGTTGGATTACTTGTTGAAGACCAGAAAGAAATATAATTAACAAGAATTATATTTTCATTATCTCTGGTTTCTAGCTCTATAAACCTGTTCCAGAAAAGCTCTTAGAGAAGTTGGGTGGCTTTAGCTGTTGCATAAACAGCCCATTTGACTAGGGTTCCATCCCATGTGGGTTGTCTTTCTTGATAAGGTTGTGTATCTTTTCCCATATTTGATTGAAATGTAGTTAATATTTAAATACTCAAAAATCTGATTTAAATGAGGTAATGGAATTGGGCAAAGAATATCCTCTTTTTCTCATTAGGCCAAATTACTCTTAAAGAAGAAAGTTTCCTAAGAAATCATTTAATTATTGAAAACCAACTGTAGTGCAGGAAACGGTCTAACTAAAAAAAAAACCAAAAGTATCTACACGATGTAATAAATCAAACTCTACACCAAGGATGTTATATTTAAAAATTCCTCAGTATTAATAACTATCAAGGGGACTTAAGAAAACAGATGTATGTATTTCATTCTCCTTGTTGCCACTCTTCAGTATCCTGTATGAGTTAATGATAATACTTAACTTTTAAAACTTACTACTTGCCTTTTTCAAGCAACATACTTTCAAGATTACTTATGCATTGCTGCATATCTATCTCATCAGATTCGAACCTCATTAATAATTATGCCTACTATCCTTCATCCATAGAATCCAGATCGGTTTGTAGAACAATTTGTAGGGGTCTTGATGGCTGCAGTAGACTTGCCAATAACATTTAGTCCAAATTGGACCTCATAATAAGAGAATGAAAAGCCAGAATACTCTCTTTGGGACATGGTTTGTAAGTCCTCCTCTCCAGTAATGCATCACAATAGGATATTGGTTAGCAACTCCTGACAGTATGTGGTTGTATTTTCATACACCATTAAACTTGTAACAGTCACTATGCTATTGCCAGCATTGACTCTAGTAACCTCTTGTAGCAGAATCCATATGAAAAGAAACAAGAGAATTGTGAAAAGCTCCCTTTGCAGTCAATGGCAAAACTTCCACAGGATTTAGTAACATAGATTTTCATGGTTTATGTTGATTCCAGATAGGAAAATTTTTCATCTCCTGGGGCAGATTGCCAGCACGTTTTCTCTACCTCTCTTCCTTTCTCCCTGTATGCTCCCCTCCCTGACAATTGAAGTTGCAACCCAGGGGAGTTTAGATGATAAATTTTAAATTGCTGTGTGAAGATGTTACACAAGTATGGAACACAGGGCAAGCTGACTCAGTTTTGTTATTGCTTGTATAAGTCAAAATAACATAGGAATCCCATAGCATACAGTACTGGATTTTGAAAAAGAGTTGCTGTAAATGCATACCAATGTTTGCTTTCATTCCCTAAACACAGTCTGGTAATGAGGCTCCTGAAAAATGAAATGAAAATTTTTCTTTCTTTTGTATGCCTTCTGCACTGTGACAGAGGTACTGTAATCTTCACTTCCTTGTCTATAATATTAATTAATTTGAGAGTGCAGTATGTCCTCTTGGAAAAACCTAGACAAGTCTGTGCAATCAGAACTACTGTGCTTGCTGCATGTCTTTTATGCAGTTTCACAACAAACAGGCTCATGCTCTTATTTGTAGTAACTATGGAAACTTTAGAAGCTCTCTTTCTAAAGCTGAGCATACAATAAAGTGCTTAAATTGTTGGTAGGATTAGAGACTCTAGAATATGTTTAATTTTCTCTCTCTGTCTATCTTTGGAGAGGAGCAAGAAGGTAATGTGAATATTAGCTGGGGACTAGCTTTAATCTCTGCTGACACTTAAGTCTGTCTAGGTCTGCACACAGCCATCCAAAGGTCTTAGCCTCACACAGCATGTGAACAAGGGAGATCATGCATATTCATGACTGAATTTACAATGGAAAACCTACATGCAGAAAAGAGTTTTTGAGTGAGTGAAAACGTTATTGAAACCATTTTGCAGCTTCAGCTACAGTAGTCAATAACGATAAATGCCATAATGACGATAGAGTTCATAAGATAATGGGGATGTCTTAGATATTATGTAAGCATGAATGGATACGATAGTAGGAAAACATCATTTGCTGTGGGGTTTAGCAGTGTTTTTGTGTTGAAGGAGGTAAAGATGATGGTAGCAGGATTATTGCCAAGGCTAATACAGAAAAAAAAAAAATTTGAGAGTACTTTTTTCTCTGTGTGGCACTTTGTGTGATCAAGAACTGCCACTCTTTGAAAATTACTTCTGTTTTTTTAGGAGGTATTCTTTTATGCAAGTGCTGTATTTTATGCAGAGCTGTATTTTAGGAACACAAGAGAAGTCTGCTCCTCGTCCCAGGAGCAGAGCCAGGGAGAGTAGTAGCATGTTTCTCACAGTCCATTGGGAGAACTTCATGTTACTTTTTGGCACTCGTGAAGTGCCCTAAATCAGACCTCAGAAGGACCTGCTGGGTATCAGCCTTTGTTCATCTGCATTCATCAGCTTGCATACTTTACTATTCTGAAATTTATTTCTTACCACTAGAGCTGATGAGTAAGATTCTGCTCATACATGATTTTATTTCTTCGGTATTTCATTGTTGTTTTACATACTCAAACATAACCTGCAGTGGAAATACTCAGTTTATATAACTTAAATGTAGCTTGGCACTTGCATTCTCACTTAACTATAGTAGTGATGCACTGAAAGAAGAGAATACATTGATATTCTCTGTCACGTTCACCTATTAAGGCTTTGATGTGATACATAATTTGGGTTTTTTTTTCATTTCTCTCCTCTGTCATTACCTCACGCCAGAATTTTTTAAATGAAGGAGGTGTGCAGCATATTTCCTGCCAAAGTTTGAAGAACTCTGTCAGAAAAAAGCCCCATAATTCTTACTGCTTTGCCATTTTTGATTTTCAGTGCTGGGCTGCTTGAGTGTGAAAATAAATATAAACTGCTATTAAAGGCAGGGGGCTGTTTTACTGATGCATGCCAATGCAGGATTGTTCCCTAGCGTGTATGTTTCTTGTGATGTTGGTGCGAGCTGCTCTTCATCTAAGCCCTTCTCTCTCTGTTGAGGATTCCTCGTGTGCTTTTTATTTCAGTCCCTTCTCTACTTTCCTTTGGCATCTAAGTAGCACTGTAGTTAGGTATGGTCATAAGTATTTTTTTTTGGTCCCCTGTATTCTCAGTTTATCATTTCCCCTCTCTTAAAATGTAAGCTTGTGAAGGCAGGACCTGGTCTTATATTAAGAAAGCTGCTTCTGCTACATGCACTTGTTCATTCATCCACGTTGGCTGGTGCATCCAACAACGAAGCGTGAGAGACTGCCTCTGCCCAAAGTGTATAAAAGGGGTAGTTGGAGGTGGCAGCAAGGCAGGCGCAGCAGTCAGTGCAAGGTGCACAGAGAAAATGGCAAGACTGCTACTGTAAGAATGTGCGTGCAGTGGTACTGGATTTTCCAAATGCTGTCATGATAAATTGTGTAAGAAAGTCCAGTTCCGGTATTTTACTCTTTTGGCTGAAGTTCCCATCTTCCCCAATTCAGGAGTTTTCCCCTCCAGTCACCCTCTGGCAAATGCCCATTAAGAACACTATCGTATCTCTGTGCTTAGACACTGTCCAACCCCAAAGACGTCAAGGAGATGAGTAAATTATGCATATTCTTCTGCTGGATGTGAAGCTACATGTAGTAAATAATTGGTGCCCTGCAGGCAAACCACTTTTGTGTGATTCAGAATGGCTTGCCCTCCCATATGGGTAACTCGGGAAAGATTATATCATAACATAGCTTTTCAGCTGCAGAATTGGGGCTAACATCTCTGACACTTCATAAAATGAACACTGTAGTTCACTTGGAAGATGCCTGACTGATAATCCTGGGAATTTAAATCCTTCGTCTATGGCCCTGACATGTGCCTCAATCCTGGCCTCGAGGGACCACCTTAGAAGGTGAATGAGTTGCAGCTTGTGCCCATTTAAACATGAGCAGGAGCTACCTGCTGGTGATCTTAGCATCTGTTCCGTTGGCAAGTTTGTAAAAGAACCCAGGCACAAAGAACCGAGTTTAGATAGCATTAGAAGTTAAATATTTTTAAGTGTCTCCCACGTTATTTGTGCTATTTTCAGTTGTTAATCTGGGTATGTTTCTATATTTCTTCAGCTTGTACAGTGAAAATAATAGTTGTCGTCTTTCTTGTAGCTGATTTACAGCTCATTTTGTTTGCCAGTTCTTGAAAGTGCAGTGTTGAAGTGTTCAGATCATAAACACAGTGACTGACGACTTTTTTTTATTTTTTCTTAAATCTCACCAGGAAGATCTTTGGAACATTTCAATTAACTGTAATTTTGGTTTAAAACAATATGTCCTTTTAATTCCTGCAGTTCATTTGAATTTTGTCTTGTTTTTTTTTAATTCAAGATAAAACCTAGTAAACTTGCCTGAAGTTAACGGACATGCCTCATTTAAACTTAAATTACCTCATATGCAAGTATTTGCAGGTTCAGAATCATTGCCTGTAAATGTCTTTTTCTAACCCTTGATTTCTACTGTTTTTCTGGGTTTGAGAGATGGGGGGCAGCAGGGGGAGGGGAATGCAGTAATAAATTATAATAAGCATTATTTCGTCTTTAAATAAATAAATGATCCTTAACTTTGTCCAACAGTTGTGAACCAGTGGGCAGTATATGCTATCCGAAATCTCACGGAACAGAATGAGAGAAACCAAGAGCTTATTGCACAGATGGAGGAGAAGGGGCTGGCAGACAATTCTGCCCTTGAGAGTATGGGTTTAGAGATAGAGAAACGAGATGACAAGTTAATTCTGAGATCTGTCAGGAAAAAGCCCTCATGAACAAAACATTAAGAGTCATCAAATCATTAAAAGAGGATTTCTCTTTTAAAATATTTTTCCCTGCTCAGGCAATCAAGATTTCTTCAGTTTTAGTTCCAGTCTGCTGGAAGTGTTGCATTTAGAAAAACTGCCAAATGATACTTCTGCCTCGCTGCTGTAAACAAAAGGACACCTACACATTTTCTAAATACCTAGGTAAATTAACTTACGGAAAAAAGATCCTTCTTTTCAGATGGTTGAAATTTCATTACTTTCTTATTTTGTTAGAAAGATGTCATGCGTGCGGTATTGAGTTGTTATAATTTCCATTGCTGAATCTGGAGATAACTATTATTAAAAACTCAACAAAGAAATAACTGCTTTGCAGTCTGTCTTCTCCGTTTAAAAGATCTATGCTGAGTCAGGGCTAAACAATGGAAGTTACTCATTTTCAATCATAGTGCTTAAATATCTCTGCAGTGGAACATTGCTGTACATAAATGTGTAGTGAATTAAATACAACATGCCTCCTGTGTGTCTAAATTATTAGTAAATTATCTTTTCTACGTTGTTACCTTTCAGTCTTCATGACAAGTATATTAAAAACAAAGCTAAAGCTGTTGTGGCAACAGATGCTACATTCCTTTGCACTGGGGCATGTCTCTGTTTTGGAGACTTGGGTGTTTGTTTGAATTTTATTTGTTCCTTTAGATGGTAAGTCAGCCCACTTTCCTTTTATTTTGCACTTCTCATGGGTTTTCTGAACTCTGGCAGACTGCTGAAGAGGTAGTTTCTCACTGTGATTAATTCTAGCAGTTTCTTTTCACCCCTCTGCCTTTCCAAAACATTGACAAAACTCATTTCCAGTTAATTAATTCAAGAGAGGCAGAAGAATGGAAGGCCCTGCCTCTTCATTTTGGGTACCCTCCTATATTGTTGTTGGACCCTGCCACTGTGGAATGTGGCATGAATGAGATGGGGGGAGAAGGGGGGTGAAGAAAGGACGGGGGCATGGTTAACTCTGTGTGTGCCATAGCTTTGCCCTGGTAGCCAAGAAATGTAATCCTCCACGCATAAGCAAAACAAGAATTACAGCTTAATATTACTAGCGCTCGTGTATCATTGCTGTCATTTGGTTATCTTCAATTGTGTCTAACAGGAAGGTCCCAGAAAAGTTAAATTGTTCATGTTGTTGTCATCATTTAATCCCATTCTTAAACAGAAAGGCAAGTTTATGTCCTGAAACTACACGTACATGTAACAGACATTCAGCCATGTGCATCAGTTTTTGCTCCTCCAATTCGTGTTTTCATTTAAAAATGAAAAAAGCATGTGGTACTTTGAACTACGAGAAATATATAGTAATACTTAAAACTGATGGTGAGTATAGCTGGACCACTAAGATCTTTTAAAGTTAACCATAATATTTCAGTGTCTACTATGCTGATCAGGTGGGACTATGGAATTGACCTAGTGGGATTTTAGTCACCTGTTGGTTTTAAAGGCAATGATACAAAACTGCTGTCTTTAGCCATTTATTAAGTAAAGGATGTATATAAAGGGATAACGGCAATAGGAACAAAGACTGTAACTTTTCTTGGGTTTAGTGACTTCTTACTGTAAAAACAAATGGGGGAGAAAAGTGTTCTTTGTTTTAGCAAAGAATAAATACAAATATAAAGTGCTTTGTTTGCTTTTTAAAAATAATTTGACAGGAACATTTCAGCAGATATTAAAAACTGTTGCCTTTAAGTGCTGGTTTGTAAAATAATTTCTTATGCAGGTAGGTGCCTTTTGCTAGATGAATGGAAAAGGATATATGGTTTTGGCTCTTCTTGAGCACAAGGTCTATCAGATTGTGGTTTCTCAATGATTTCCATAAGCCTTAATTCTTGTATTTAGTCCAGAATTCATTTAGCAGTTTAATTACTGTGTCACATAAGATTTACAGCTGGTTTTGTTTGGGTTTTTTTAATCTTTGTCTCCATAACACAATGGAAAATTCATACTTCTAGTACCTCAATGGCAAAAAAATAAAAATTCTACTCTTAAAAAGGTTTTACTCAGAAGGCTACATCATTCAACTTTAAAGGAAAGAATTAAACTTTTGCTAACAAAGGAGCATCAAATTTAATAGCACCTAGAAATAAAGTTAAGTCATTTTCAGTTGAGTAATTTTAAAGCTTCAAACATTTTTATTTTAGCACCAGTATTTAGGAAACTCATGTTAGATAATTTAACAAAGTGAGGGGAAAAAATAGCATAATTATCCTGAACAGAAAATGAACTTTCTGTGTAAGGAAAAAATGCAAAGAATTTCCTTTTATTCAGGGTAATAAAGAGTTAAAATCCTGTTCACAAAGCAAATCCAGAAAGAACTTTGGTTGTGGAAAAAGCAGTGGGAGTCCCTTTTTCCTTTTAAGCAGTTGGGAATAGACAGGGGTTTTTAACTTGATGGTTGCCTACCCACCAATGGAATACACACAAACCCATAAATATAAGCCAAATAATAACAAACACAAATAAATAAAAGGGGTTTGTGTGTTTCCGTACATAATGGAGTAATAGTTGTGTTTTCTAAATGGGAAATGTAGGGCTTTCACAGTGGAGAACATGCTGATTACTGTATTGTGAGTGGCTGGCTTTTGATTTTCCTAGATGGATTAATTCTCAGAACACAACAGCTTCCCTGTCCTTCCCCCAGTGGAGTCCCAGTCTCCAATAGGCTTGTTTTATATGCTAGGGGATTAATACAGCACAGCAATCAGTCATAAAAAGCAAGCTTTATTGAGTTTGTAAAGGGGCAGAACAGTCAGATCAAGTCTTGTGACCATCTTATTGCTTTTGAGTGCTTTCAAACAATAGTGATCAGCTCTTTTTTTTTTTTTAGGTCTATTTTTTATTAAGGGGGAATAGGGAGTTGGTTTTTCATTGTAAGTGGATGGATTTTTTAAAGACTTTCTTGCAAATTGTGAGAAATAAGCTTAAATGTTTGCAAAGCTCTGAATTTTTACTGCTGCTAATAGTTTAGATTTGTCTAAAGCACTTGTAAAAGGCGTTTTTAAATGGAACCAGCAAAAAATAAAATCCCAGGCAGTTAATGCCATTGTCGCAGTCTTTATTTAGGGGGTGATTTTATATTTTGAGGTTGATGTGTTTGTGTAGCGAGGCTCCAAAAAACCCTCAAATGAAAACGACTGAAATCGAAAATGGAAAGTGCAAATGGAAGAGTCCTAAAAATGTGAGCCGAAATTACCTTAAATCTTTGTACCTGGCCTTATTTCTGTCGTCGTTTTACATTGACTTAAGAATTGGCTGTC